>NW_022900938.1:34586877-34621662 GCF_012274545.1 Fukomys damarensis | reverse complement strand
ATTTTTTTGGGGGGGGGACCAGGGATTGAACTTGGTTCCTTGCGCTTGCAAGGCAGGCCCCCGAACCGCTGAGCTAAATCCCTGGCCCTCCTCCATTATACTTTAATGTTTCAGGAATATGTGAAGATGGGAGAGCAGTTTTATACATTCCCATCTTAAATGAATTTGAATATCTTTTCACTTAGCACTTTATCAATAATATAAAAATTACTTTACTTACTCAAACTTAATTCTGAAAACCATAGGAAGAGATATATTATAAGACAGAACTTTCGGTTATGCTCAAATAGAGCTTTCATCATTTCTTTTGCAATAGCTATATTTAAGCAACTCAAAGCATGCAGAAGAAATGAGGGGAAACCTTATTCTATAGAATTTGAATTTAATTTTATATGTTTCAGAATAGTTACCTTGAGAAGATGCTGAATGCTCAAGCAATATCCTTCATTTACTGTATATTAAACTTAAAATATAGAAGTTGTTCAGGATGTCAACTTGGATTCAAAATCTACCAGTATATTAAAATACTTATACAAATTTTCTACTTGGTAATGATTTCATTAAAAACTTAGCTGTACAGTGCTAGAGAGCTTGACTAGCATGTGCAAGATCTTAGGATTAATCCCTAGCACTTGAACAAAAAAACAAAAAATCTTGGGAGCAGAGGACTTGATTAAAACTGAGGTGAAAATTAACAGAAGATGGCAACTTTTTAAATAAGACATAACAAAGTACAATATAATTAGTTAAGAAATCAAAATGAAAATAATGTACATAATTAAGTAAAGTCTTCAAAATAAGGCCCATATTTTAAATGTCTCTTTAAATGCATAAACATACCTGTTGTTTCATAATCTTTATCTGTTCTTTTTGTTTTCGTTTTTCCTCAGCAGCCATTATTGCTATGATGACAAACAAAAACACAGATTATCATTAGGTAAGCAATGAAGAAGGGAAACCTCTTGACTTTCCCAGTGCTCATTTTTCAAATTCATGACACCCTTTATATCACCTACCTTGTTGTTTTTTAGCTTCTTTGGCAACTCGAGCCTGTTCCTGCTTTTGCAATTTTCTCAAAAGCTTTATTTGTGCTGCTTGCCTGGCTATTTCTGAAAAACACAAAATTTCAAAGAATACTACTATTTATTATATATAAATTCTGACCTAAAAGAAATTGTGAAAATGAAGAATTGTGAAATTGTGAAATTGAAGAATAAAAGAATTGTGAAATTGGTACTGTATCATGAGAAATATGTTTAAGTTGCCTATGGTTAGACAGATACAAAATACAGCAATAATTGTAGTAGACACTGTCAGATTCATTTCCCTGAGAAACTGCCAAAATTATTCCATCAAATATAAAACTACATAAAATTATTTTTTAAATCCTAATCACAGAGGCTCACTTAAGTACATTTTTTCACATTTCAAGTAATTTCATACTCTGTAGGAAAGTAGATACGAATACATAAGAGAGTAATTTAGCTTTAACCTGAAAACAAAATGTATAAAAAGAGAAAGACCCCCCAAATAAGAGCCTTCTGTCAAACTTATATTTCAGATAGCCATAATAATGTTAAATAACTTAAATCCAGTAATATTTTCATTTATGAAGAAGAGAGATTCAATTCCATAAAATGAAAACAATGTATCATGTCAATGAATTTTAAGGACAATACAGTTTAAATTTTCAAGGACACATGTTGAACCTGTGGGTAAAGACATAATTAATGGCCCCAATCCTTCATTCCTTCCTCTACTTCTGTTATGTTCAATATGACTTTGTAGCAACTCCCATCAAGAGGTGGAATACATTTTGTGTCCCTTGATTTTGAATTCAGCCATGTGATCTATGGTCAAGAGGATGCTAACAGCTTTAACAAGTTGCTCGAAAGCAAACTTGTACTCTATTTTTATGCTTTGTTAATTTCTATAAGGACATGTTTTGGCTAGGCTGCTGGAGTTTGAGAAAGATGGAGCTAACTGACCCCCACACATGTGAACAAGCCCAGCCATGATCAGTAAAGCTGCCTAGCTAATCTTCAGCTGACTCCAAGTGAGTGATTTAATGCTCAGTGTCATATGCCACTGAGGTTGTTGGTGGTTATCTGGCATTATTTTGCCAAAGGCATAATGGGTACAGAAGCCATGTAATGCAATTTCTTTCTTCTGCTGGTTAACTTAATCTGAATACTTCTAACTCTATAAGTAGTATAGCATAATATTATTCAAAAATCATTTTAGAAAACATCACTTTATAGTAGTATTGTTTTAAACTATGTAGCTGATGGAGAGTATAAAGTACCTATCACTATATTCATTGGTAGTGAATATGACTGGTAACACCTTAATCATTTGAAGTCTAACAGTTTCTACCATTTACTAAATGTGGGCACTACTGTGTTAAATTTAGATGCTCTTCTGTAATATTCACAACCACTTTATAAGATAAGTAACATTATGCTCAGCTTATAAATAAAATACCTAGGGCTCATTAAAGTTAAAAGCAAAGCCAAGATATAAATGCATGTCTTTTTGCTCTATAGTGTGTATGGTACTACCGCTAAAAATCTTTAAGCAATATTTGAATGCCTTGAGATTTTAGCTAAGAATGTAACTCTAAATCTTTGCAATAAATGAGGTTGGTTACTGGGATGAATTTTCTATCATAAAGATTTTAAGAAGGGAAGGGAATACAAAAGGATTTAATTTTATTTAGTAAACTGGAAGTTTTAATGAAAGAGAAAAGGGAAGCTGATGTTAAAATACATCTCCAATCATCCAATGTTTTCAATGTTGGACAGCAGTTATACGTACCATCAAAAATTTCTGGGTCACACAAAAATATCTCCTGTATACCAATACTTTGGGAAATAAAAACTTCTAACCTGGCCTGTAGAATCAGCAGTCTCTAATTATAACATGCTCAAAGAATATTATTCTCATCTATAATAATGACAGATAAATGCTGCTTCAACATTTAATAATTATTTACATTTTTACATTATTTACATTGTTTACATTTTAAAGTTTTACTGAGCTCTGCAATACAAGGTTTAACTTTGTCTTATGGTTTGAAGATGTGCTAAGTGCTTAAAAAATATTCTCTAGAAAATGTGATATAATTCCTTCCTTTAGTAATAGACTTAAAGAAATTCTATTTTACATATATATGTGTGTGTGTGCTTGCGTACAAATGTGTCAATTTCAAGCCCCAGGCAAGCACATAATAGTTTTTACTTTTGACTGAAAAATATTAAAAAGTTCATCTCATATCTTTCACATTAGCAAGGAATATACAATTATGATTAAACATTAAAAATTTATATAAAAATTAAATTTTTTGTAAGTTGGATCACAAAATAAAAAGAATTAAAATAGACTATGTAGCAAAGAGAAATGTAGAAAAGTTCACCTAGGTGCTGAAGTATAAATGATTCCTAGTACTGCGTCTTCTCATTTATTTGGTTTATGGTTGCTGGATATGTTGTAATCAATTTTTGAAATATTAATTTGAAAAATATCTTTATGGTTTAAGAAATTACTTGTCTGCTTTGATTACCAAGATAAAGTTTATTTTTAAAGGGGCCGGGGATTTAGCTCAGCGGTTCGGTGGCATGCTTTGCAAGTGCAAGGACCAGAGTTCGATCCCAGGAACCAAAAAAAAAAAAAAAAAAAGTTTATTTTTAAAATAAAGTTTATTTTCACATAGAATTAGGGATCATTTGCACATAACTCATTTCTTTGGATGTTAAGATATATTTTAAATCATTTTAACATTTCTAAAATTAAAATCTAAAATTAAAACATGCCTGAAAATTGGCAGCACTTCTTCCTCCGAGATACCTCATAAAATAGCAGTACACTGTATAAGACTGTATAATATCTCAGTTCCTATGACATAAAATGGATGGGTGCTATTTGATATTTTGGAAGATCTGAGATAACAGTATTGGTCAACTAACAAGCAGTTTTATTTATATAAACTGAAAGCCTTGATCATATCCAAACCTTGTCAGTCTTTTATCTATATTCTCTTAGAAATTAGAGCTCTCATTTCACAATCTTTGGATGTACAGTATATTCAAAATTTGTATTTATCTTATTGTTCTGAACCTTCAAATTAAACTCAGTTTTTTGGGTCCCAGCAGGATAATGATAAATAATAACAACTTCTAGAATTCTCTCAGTCTCACGAACTGTTAGAAATAGTATAGAAATAAAAGTGCTGATAAAGTGCTTCATTATTACTTTCTTTTTTTCATCAAGGAAAAAATGTAAATAATACCCCATATGTTTGTAAATATGAATACCAATTATATACTGTTAAATATTTAACCTTCATACACATGTTGAGAAAGAACACATATATACAATAAAGTCAAAGTTATCAGAATTTATATCAATTTGAAATCTAAAAGGAGAAAACAATATTGGGTGAAGAATTATGAGCTTCTATTTTGTTACAATAAAAATATAGTTAGTTTTTC
This sequence comes from Fukomys damarensis, assembly GCF_012274545.1. Taxonomy (NCBI): domain Eukaryota; kingdom Metazoa; phylum Chordata; class Mammalia; order Rodentia; family Bathyergidae; genus Fukomys; species Fukomys damarensis. The sequence continues at coordinate 34,617,172 of NW_022900938.1, read as the reverse complement.
AAGTTTATATTTGCCATTTTGGATACTAAGATATAGAAATCATGTATGAAGAGCTCATATTTTGTCTATCAGTTAGATTCAAGTATTTATTTAATATAAACAATTAACATCTTTCCTAACATTATACAGTAAACCAATGACTTACTAAAAATAGTGTTTTTGAAATTCATCTCGTCTGCTAACATTCACTTGTTTTATTTTTAACCGTCACTAATAACTATTTGAAGGAAATAAAAGTCTTAAAAGAAACTAAATCAAGTAATATGAAAAATTTTTAAAAATTGACTAACATATTAAGACAAAAAAAATCCTATTGGGAATTAGGTTATACACTAGGCAATTAACTTCCATGCTACTGGTTGAAGTATCAACTAGTGCAATGCTTTTGGAGACAATATTTGCATGGAAATGGTATGTACAGTCTATGTAAAACATATATTTAGATAGGCACTATATATTTATTATAACATTGTAGAAGTAAGTATTCAGAAACAGTCATCAAGAAGAGACTGATTTAATGAAATATGGTAGAGCCACACATGGTTTAACATACTAATTAGCCATTAAAAGATTGAAGCTGATTTATCTGTGTTAATCCAGAAAGATATTCATGATAAGTAAAGGGAAATAGGTCAAGCTGAATAGTATATACTTTTAAGTCTATTTATTTCAAAAAGGAAAAAGATATATATATGTGTGTGCATGTGAGTGTTTGTGGGTGTACTGATTTCCGGAAAGATTAACAAAAACCTCCTAATGTTTCTACTAATGTGCAATAAGACTTCCTTTTAAAGAAATATTCTATTCCTTTTTTCATGGATTAAAAAAAAACAAAGCAGCAACAAAGAAGTCAATATTATGATGGTGTTTACAATAGAGAAATAAGTATTTGGGGCATTTCCTCCATATCTTAGTGTTTATTCATAGTGATAATAAAATCCTTGATTTTTTTAGTCTTCTAAATCAATTTTCATTATTAAACCATTATTTAAAATTATAAATATAAGACATCTATATATGTTGATGTATTCAGACAACTTTAAGAGGGCTTACATTTACAAATTAGTAACTTAAGCTCTATAGCAGCACTACTTTATTCAGCCTTCTGTGCCACACATAGTATGCCTTCATGTTGATAATTTATATATAGTTTTGAATCATAAATAGATTTCAGGTTATTATGAGCATTTTCAGATTGATAAGTAATACTTTCTAGTGACTTTAAAACACTGACATAAACCTAATAATTGAGGATTTTTAAAAATATATATCTAGACTACAAGGGGATTTAAACTGGAAGACTGGGGTTAAGTACTAGTATTTGGAGTTCTCTGACTGAAAATATATGCCACAGATCCACATATTTGGGAGTTATTTCCATCTACCACCTCAAGGAATCAGGAGCTCTTAAAAGGAGAATTTCTAGAAGGTTGGCACAACCTTATGGCATGTGTCAAGTGCTTGTTAATTCCCTTTCTGTGCAAGCCTTAACAACTTAACACCCACCTTTATAAATCTAAATACACATGGTAAGATGTATTTATAAATCTTAAAAGATTATGTAATCAAAGAACTCCAGTTACTATAAGAACTCATAATTTTCTCATTTTATTCTAGCACAAATATTTATATTTTAGTAATTGAGAGCAATGTCAGTCTTTCCTAGGTCAAAATTATAAGAAATTTAGAATATTTTAGGATGATTATCACAATGTCAGGTACATTACGTTTCTTACCTTGAGCTTGCAGTTTTCTTAGCAGTTTGGCATCTGTGTTGTCTAGGAATTCAGCATTGCCAACATTTGGAGGTCGACCCTTCCGACGTTTCATCCTGGATTCATCTCTTGCTCGCTGTCTATCTGGGTTTGGTGGTCTTCCTCTACGACCTTCCATTGCCCTGATACGAGGAATGACATCTTCTTCTTTCAAAAGACACCACTGCATTCCCTTTTAATTAATATTTTATAGAAATAATGTTACAAACAATAAAAATGAGATACCAATATGTCAGAATAGTATAGGTAAAAAAGATATTTTGAAATTTGTAAAGCTAATATGAACCTTAGAGATTTTACTTTTAAAACTGAATTTAAATTTATGATTATTCATGGTCTTTGGCATGAACTTTTTAAAGGACTTATATTTTAACTAAATATATATAGATATTATATCTGTATTTAAAAACACATATACAGATATATTTTGATTATCATTTCTAAGCTATAATGACCATAAAGTTGGAAGATTCTTGAAAATACTACTTGTCATAACAGGAAACACAGAGACAGATCTTTTGAAAAGTAAAGAGGACCATAAAATATAGTAAGGGGAGAAGAAAGAGAATGGCAATAAAAAAAGAATTAAATGTGTTATATACATGTACCAACTCCCCATGATGAATGTAATCATTATGTATTACAAATGCACTAATAAAAATAAAGACAAAAATAACAACATAAAATAAAATATTAGTTGTATGAAGAACTCCCTATGGATTGTTCTTTTTATTTTATTTATTTTTCCCTTGTCTTGTACCTGGAATCAAACTCAGGATCGTGCGCTTGCCAGGCAGGTGCGGCACCACAACTAAGCTAAACCCTTAAACCCCTACGGACTGTTCATGTGGGTTATCAATTCAACCAAAGCATTAGGCTATCCAAATACAGCGGTAGCTTGGTTCATGAACGTAATTTGTTCTATGATTTTGGGAAAGATGGCCATGTTTGTGATTGTGTGAGAAAGATGGCCTGGGACATCTTTTTTCAAAGAAGTAAAAAAAATGTAGGATTAAATAAGCCTTAAAAGATGTATCAAACAATCCCAATATGGGATATTGATTTTAATGGACAAACTGTTAAGAAAATATTAACAATTTAAGATAATTTTAACAATACCTGACATTTCACATATCAATTACTTAATGATGGAGGCATGTTCTGAAAAATAAGTCGTTGTGTGGTTTCGTCACTATAGGAACACCATAGTGCCTACTTATACAAACTTAGATGGTATAGTCTATTGCATCCTAGGATATATGTACATTGAATGAAAAAATTTTTATAAGACAGGGAGTATTATCTAAAATAATAACAGTGTATACTAAATATACTCTATTATACATAGTATATAGTTATATATCATCATTATTAAGTACTATGTATTGTACACAATTGCATGTGCTATACTTTCCTATGACTGGCAGTGCAGATTTATTTATGCCAGCATAACGACAAGCAGATGAGTTACCAATTATGCTACCCCATTGATGGTTACAACGTCACTAGGCAATAAGAAATTTTTATCTCCTTTATAATCTCTTGAGATCACTGTTGGATAGTCAGTCTATCACTGAACAAAACTTTGTTATATAGAGCATGACTTTATGTTAAAGTATGATAATAGTACTGCAGTTATGTACAAAAGGAGTCATTATTTTTTAGAGATATACATGAGAAACATTTATGGATGAAATAATATGTATAAAATTTGCTTCAGCAAATTATTGAGGAAAGTAGATGGAAGTATATGTGAAATAATACTGGCCATAACCACAATTGCTAAAGTTGATGGAGTACATAGTATATATTACTGTTTAGTTTTGTGATATTTCAGATTTCTCCTGATAGCTTTTTGACTGAGACACACACCAATAAAATGCTTCTGTATTATAAGATTTATTCTGCTTAGTTCATAAAAAGTCTGAGTCTGGTTTCTACACATCCTGCATATGTCCGTAGAAACAAATGCATTATTTTATATAATATAAAAGCACATTTAAAATAATCACCTTATTATCTCTTTTCTTTTTAAAGAGTTACTTTTAATGCAAACATTAAGGAAGCTTAAATTATGCTTTTCTTTATAAAGAACTTCAATAATTTTACTTGAAGCACTGAAGGAAATTCTGTAACCAGAATCGATCAAACATCTTGAGTTATATTTTATACCATGATTCTTAAGCTAAGTGAAGAAATCTAGAATATTTCAGTTAATAGATACTAAAAATACAAATGCTATTACTAGTTACCATAATGGAAAGTACCTACAAACCTATATTCCAAGTGCTATGCTTATTTTTAAGCACCTTAAATAAATCAATTTGCAGAATATTTCTAACTCATATAGCTCAAGAAAATTTAAACCCAATGAAGTTAAATTAATTGCCTGAGGTATAGACAGCAAGGAACAGAACAGCAATTTAAATTCCAAATACTTTTTCACTCTGAAACTACATGGCTTTAACTATACTATATAGACTTTTCTGATGTTACAATGACGTTTTTATACTCGATAAGTTACTGATCACAAACTTCAACCTTGAAAACAAAGCCAAGATTACATGAAGGAAAAACTATTAAAAAAATGAATAGTTATGTATCCCATATCTATTTGCTAAAACTCATATCAATACTGACTCCTTTCAGTGATTCTGCTAAAAAATATTTTTATATAAATTCTTAAAAAGACAAAATTTTTGTTAAGAATTCAAATCAAATCAATAGGAGTAACAGTTATACCAAGTATATATGTAGGCCTTAAGCCACTACAAAGAAGTCCATCAGAATGGACTTCTGTCAGGGTAAGTTATATTCATCAGTGATTGAAAATTTGATTAGTTTTTATTAGTTTTCCTTTTTCTATTATACCCTTAAGCACCAAGGCAGCATGCATCAAATAAACTGAAATATAAAAGTGACCTTGTAACACAGCAGAATAGATCACTTCTCGGCCTTTTGGCTAAGATGAAGTGTAACAGAGTACAACAGAGAGAGTAGTAAGAGTCTTTAAACAAATCTGCATTAATTTTTAAAGTACCGCATTAATAGGAAAATTGATTTTTGACCAAGATTTAAGGGGTTTTGTCAAATTTTCTTATCCAGATAAATTTCTACATAGTTGTTTCTATTCAGCTAGGAAAATATATGTGATCAAAAAGGAACCAAATACACTGGTGCCCAAAACTTATATAACACCAAACAAATATAGTGAAACTAATATGTATATTTCTGCCCTTAGGATTTAAAAAGTAAACACTTTCTAGGGGGACTGCATATATTAGGTCACACATAATATCTTCCAACTCCTGAAATTTCAGAAAATGAGAAAATGATGGTTGCAAAAATCTGAAGCTTGTATTTCAGCTTTAATCCAAAGTAACTGTGGATAAGGACAGAGTATTTTTCTCAGTTAACTTTCCCTGAGGCAAACAGAATATAATCTATATTACTTGGCTCATATTTTACTAGTTTGAGTCAGACATTATATATCAAAAAAGTTACTTTATTTTGGTTAATTTCTAAGACTTTAGACAGTAAATGTTTCTTAGAAATAATCATTCTTCACTAAGATTTAAGATACAGATAAAAAGAAAGATAATATGTTGGAGATAGTGAAAGATTATTATATTATTGTGATTTCTCTTTCGAAAGTTTTTTCTTCTTTAAAAAGTTATAATATGTATCCTTGGCAAATAACACAATCATTTCTACAAATACTGCAAAGAAAAAAGGCAAGAAAGTATTTATGTTTTATTTCAAAATACTGAACAAATTAATCAAGGTAAACATGAAACAAGAAAAAGTATACTGTGAAACTGTAATATACTATTTTTTAAAGTTTCCACTACTTAAGTATTTGCTGAGGTACCTAGTCTAAGGAAGGCATTGTATTATCTAAAGTTGAATTAGGGTCCTTTCCCCTAACTCAAGGGCAAGGACAGGATTTTTCACAAGGACCTTGGCTTACACTATCCCACTGCAATCAAGGACCACACCATGAGTAGCAATGAAATGCAAAGAGTTTATTTAGAGGTTACAATAGGATGTTGTCACAAATATTCACATAAAAATGATTAAGGTGTAGGAATTATAGCTGGAAAGGCACTTGAATACATCATTCTTTGTAGAGGGAGAGAAGTGACTGGAATTGGACACTGCTTGGATGTGAAGGATGAAAGCATGAATGTAGATCAGAAAGGTAATTAAAGTCTTAAGTAGTCTCTAAGTAATATGAAAAGGGGAAATGGTAGTGAAGTTTTCTTCCTTGTTACAGGATGGGAAATATTTGGGAAAAGTGGCAAGTGAACTAGTTCTCTTAACTTTTTATTATTTAAAAAATAAACAGCCTTAAAGAAACTATATATTTTGAATTAATTTTTAAATGTTTTCTGCATTCAGAAATTTAAAATCAAACATTATGAAACTTCAATATTCTTTTATGACACTCCAAAATACAACTGAATATTTCATGAGTAAGTTGTCTGTTTTTACCTTGAATTGCCTATCTGGGTTATTCACATTTCACTACAAAACAATCATTTGGTGGCTGAGCAGCAAAATATTTAGGTCTTAAAGGGATGTGCTCTCAAATCTTATTCCTGTTTAAACTTTATTGTCTTTTCCTTTTGTTGCTGTTCTTTTGATTTGTATATACCTGTAAATGGATTTATTTTGAAAAGGGAGCAGTATATAAGTAGATTTAGTAAACAAGTCCACCAAAAGCCAGTTTACTAAATAATCTGTCTGTCAAGTTATTCATATTTTTTTAAAGTTTTAGTTATCACTAAGACTTTGCTGCAACAATTTCAACACGGATGTGCAATCTTGTGCCATTAAATGATTTTCTAGCTAATATATGAGGTGCCTAGTATTTCTTAAATGCTCCATGATATATAAGTGAATGGATGAACTGTTCTACTTTATTTTTTCCTGGATCAGGACTTACATATACCTCAGCTGGTAGTAAAATAGCTACGGTGTATGCTTTACATCTAAATTGAGGTATTTGTTCTGACAATTTTAGGTCTGTTAGCCACTTGGTAAATTGACTATTTACCAAATTAAAATTTGGCTAAATAGTTTTCAGCAAATTTAACCATAGCTTAAGTAAACAAAATAAATTTTTTAAGAAAAGAACTACCTGTCTTTTAAAGTATTCTTTCAGGATCGTTTTCTTTCTAATAGGTTATAAAAAACTTTCAGAATGCTACACCTGAAAGAAAATGGGTCTTAGAAGACCTTCTTATATTACTGTAAATACATTTATATTACAGATAAAAGAATTAAGTAGGCTTCAGTTTTTTGAAAGTAACATTTAAACCCTGGTAGGAGCTTTAAAAATATTTAGGCATGGGTAAAGCAAGGGTATCAAGTATTTTTGACATTTCATGTTTTAAGAAAAATATTTTAATTAATGTTAGAATAATTACAATTTCGTTGGATTTTTTAAACATTATTTTACAGCTTACTACTAAAGTATTAGTATTGAGCATTAGTATTTAGCTGTTTTATTTTTCCAGAGGTATTAAGAGCTTGATATATTATAAACTTAATGGCTTTAGGGATTTTCAGTCCAAACTAGTCATACAGCTTATTAATACCACATGCCAGTGATAGCACACTTTTAAAGCTCTCAGAGTTACAAAAAGCCTGCTGTAGCATGTGTGCCATAGATTCACCACCACTGCCTTGAATAGCACTTTTGTTTTGTTTTTTTGTTTTTTTGAGACAGGGTCTCACTATGTAGTTGAGACTGATCTGGAACTCACTATGTAGCCCAGGCTGGTCTCGAACTCACAGTGATCCACCTGTCTCAACCTCCCAAGTGCTGGGATTACAGGCATGTGCCACCATGCCTGGCTTGAATATTACTTTAAAAGAAAGACGTGAAAGACTAAAAATAGCTTTTTCTGAGAGGAGAGGGGTGTTACATATTAAAAAGTTGAGAAATACATGATTTGGTACAATTGCGTCCTTAATTGCTGATTATGCTCTCCAGTTACTCACACTAGGTTATCCTCTAAGACTCATGACTTGCAACACTTAGTTCTTAGCTCTACACTTCCTACTACTTGCCTAGATGCAAAATCCCACCTGGTAGATCAGTGACATAAATTTCCAGACTTTTAGATTCCTGGTACTGATCTTTCATGTTCTCAGTGTCCACAGCTGCCCAGAGCTATGTTATATTAGGTGTGACAATTAACAGCAGAATTGAATTAGAACTCTGGTTGCTGGCTCTTAATCCTTTGCTCTTTACTTAATTTAAAATAATTACCTGTATTATAATTGTGCCAGTAACTTCATGTTGCCTAACTTATTTTGAAATCTCTTATTCTTCATTTAAAAAGTGCTAATTTTACCTGGGCATCATCATATCTTATGTTAACTTCTACAGGATAATAAACTCCTCTAAACTAATGATATTTTTTTGTTTTTGTTTCTGTTTTGTTGTTTTGGTACCAGCGATTGAACTTGGGTCCTTGCGCTTGCAAGGCAGGTGGCAGAACCACTGAGCTAAATCCCCCGCCTGTTAATGATATGTTTTGTACTCTTCAGTTTCTCTCAAACTCAGGCCTTCAACTTCATTTCTGCAATAAAATGTATATTCACAATTTTCTTTATAGAAAAACACCTTTAGGGAAGATTTATCTGGGCAACAGAAGTGACTGGCATAACAAGTACTATCATAAATATTTATTGATTAAATATCTATGAAAAGCCTATTTTTACAAAAAACTATACGCATTTTGCTTTTCTCACAGAATTATGCCATTAAAAAGAATATACAGAGTTCACCAAAAAAATGTATACACATTTCAGGAAAACAAAAACTTTTATAATATTTTAATATTAAATTTATTGAGAGATTATGAGATTAATATGTTGCCTTTTAGCCTTTACAATTACAAGAGGTGCTCAAAGTGCTGGCCATTAGCTTCTAGATATTTATTATTTTTCTTTTCCTAAAGTGTGTGTACATTTTTTGGTGGACTCTATATTTTTAAAAATACAACATCTCAAATAGAAAGAGAAAGCAATATTTTATGATTCATTTTTAACTTGATTCTTCTTTGCATCTTTGCTTTTTTGGGGGGTGTACAATAGCCATTCAATGCCCTACATGTTTCTGAACTTCCTTGTTGAAAAAAAAAATCAACTCAATTATAATACATGCGATTAAATCTTTTATTTTCTAAAATTCACAAAAAATGTTTTCCAGAGATCATCATATATTTTAAAGCAATCTTTGCCATTAACAATGTACTATGACTCCTTCATATATCCCTAAGAAAAGTATGAATAACTTTTACCTTCATATCATATTTAGGCAAACAAAAATAACTCTTTTATGATTACCTAAACCCACCTAGCTTAACCTCATTTTCTATTGTTTTGGCAATCAAATAAATAAATAAACACAAACAATGAAAAAAATTAGTTTCAGCATGTTCATTATAATGTAATGGAGCAGAAGTCTCGCAAAAATCTATCTTACACCCTTTTCAAGGGATCTCATAGGGTTAGAATAGCTAACAGAAATTCATTAAAAGTTAGCTGGCCAGTATAGCATAAACTTATAGGCAGTACTGTAACATGTTTTGTTTCAAGTCTATCAACCTATAAACAAAGTTTTTATACTATCTTAGCCAAAAGACCATAAAGTGATTAAAGACTAAAATTTTATAGAAGGTGCAGACAAGTGGCTGATGCTATAAATCTCCTACCACATGCATAGAGTAAAATAAAAAAATAGATTAAGGGTTTTATTTTTTCCATTTTTGTATGAACCTATTCACTTGTATTAAGCATTTCTCTTTTTAAAGGTAATCATTAGAGGACCTGGGATTTAGCTCAGTGGTTTCCACCGCCTGCTTCACAAGTGCAAGGTCCCAAGTTTGATCCCCAGGACCACACACACACACACACAAATAAATAAATAAAGATAATCATTAGATTGTTGTCCTTCATTTAAAGATGAATTTCCTTAGGTTTCAATAAATAAGAGTTCTCATGCCCATCATCTTACTTTACTATACACAACATTAGCCACCATTTTCATCTTAAACTGAAAAATATCTTAAATAAAAATTATTAATTTATATAAAACAATCATGATTCTCCACTGAAGATATGACCTTTTAGCATAAATTAGCTTTCATCTATAATATATGGAGCTCTGGAATGATACTAATGTAATTTTTGAAATGTTATAATTAAATTAGAATTTACAGAACTAATATTGGTTATTTTCTCGCTGGTGAATATATTCCCAAGGAAATATTTTATTTTTAGAATGATTAAGGAATACTAATAAATTTGTAAATATAGCATTCCATTTGCTATCAAACATGCAAACAGATACAGTATATAAAGCTTGGAACATATGAAATCATGATATATAATCTCCATACACTGGAAAAACTATGAATTCTTAGTTTCATTGGATATAAGTGTACAAACACCACTGATAAAAGGTAAAAAAAAATTTCCACATTATATGCTTGATAGAAGATTTAGAAAACATAAAACATGCAAGAATGTAAGAAGTAAAAACAACAACAACAACAAAAAACTCCACTGAACCATCAACCATTATGTTCAATGTTAAAATTTTGACACATTTCCTTCTGGGTTTTTTTTTTTTGGTACTGGGGATCGAACTCAGGCCCTTGCGTTTGTGAGGCAGGTGGCAGATCCTTCTGGTCTGTTAATATGCACAGTTTTGTTTTTTAATGTATGTTTAACAATCAAACCATGTACTTAGATATATTATAAATACATGTAATCACTCTATGGTAACAGTATCTCTGTGTCAATGTGTGCTTTGCTTCTATAAATGTTAGGTAGATCAAAATTATTACACCTCACATTTACTATGACAAAGATATATAACCTTTGTTAATTTTCATAGAAAATTCTTACCTATTTATATACAATTCTAATTAACCACATGCTTATAAATATATAAAAATCAAACAATGTAAAAATGTATATGGCTATATAGAAACATGCATCTCTAGTATATTAAAACATTTTTTGGATTACTTACCTTTAACTATTGATCTCTAAAAGCATCCTGAAACGAACTCAACTTACTACTTTTTTTAACTAAGAGAAATGCTCTGAAAATATTTTCCTCTATCACTCTGCTAAAATACTGGCAGTTTAACCTATTACAGTTTTAGTAATTTATCATAGTTCGCTGATTATTATTGATTTTAACAAGATAATACACATTTGAAAAACACTGATTTATGTGTAATAAAAAGTGAATGAACGTCAGAGGACATTCTGCTTTGTGTAATTAGGCTTTACAGATTAAATTTAATTATCACTGATACAAAACTAAAAATCTTTCATTTATTGAATAGCAGTTAGCTTCCCCTCAGAGCAAAACTCTATTGAATTTAAAAACATAAAGATGTATTTGACATAAATAATACAAGGATCTAATAATAAACCAAAGATTAAAAATATGATTTTATAATATTATTGCCTTCTAATATGTTTTGTGGCTGAAAAAAACTAATCTAGGGTGCATGGAATATATAAAATAGCACTGTGGTTCACTAAACTAAGAATCTGGCAAAGATTTAGTCTAAATCAATTCCTTTCAAGATTAAAAAAAGAAAACTATAGAAATCCCATATTGTTGTAAAGAAATTAAATCTCAAATATAGTTTGGTATTCTAGAACTACTTGTAAAGAACTATATTGATTAGGTCTGGATGTAACTTGTTCCTTTAAAAACTCCCAGACCATAATAGAAAACAGGTCACATGATGTATGCAAAAGAACACTTTTTCATAACCCCAAAGTTAAGTTACATGTTCTTTGTTGAGGCTTTCTGATCTTGAAACTTCCTTAATTTTGGGGGCTCTAAAAATAAACATCTTTAGAAATTGGAAAGGTCTTCTCCATTTATACCACTATAAAATTAGAGGGTAAGATAGGATGGAAAGGCCTAATAATTTACAAAGAAGATAGTAATTGTCAGAAAACCTGTGCCAGAGGGGAGAAAGGATCAGTCAAGAAAATAAATATCAATTTCAGTTGGTGGAGAATTTTAACATTTTTGAAATATTTTTGTGCATATAATTTTATTTTAACCTTATTATAATTCTACTAAGCAGAAGTATAATTATTATAGTTTATTTGGAAGATAAAGAAATGAAGGAAAATGGGATGCTATTTTATCGTTCAGAATCACAAAACTACTCAAGGATTAACAAGAATCTAGGCCTAGTAGATTACTCATCACTCCTTACACTAAGACCTCATTCAAAAGATCTGATAAAGGTAAAGGGAATAATAATCATTTGCAGCTGAATACTAGGAACAAAGGAAATACAGGGAAGACACAGGAAAAAATAGTCCTTTTTGATGATTAGTGAGATTGTGTACTTAACCCACAAACTCAAAGGGAGCTGTTACAATCAGAAATATGCATGAATAATTTAAAAGATAAGTTTCATTCTCATTTAATTTTTAATTTTTTGGAGACAGGATCTTGCTATTTAGTTTAGACTAACCTTGAATTCAATATGTATCCTAGGCTGGCCTTAAGCTCACTGCAGTACTCCTGCCTCAGGCTCCTGAGTGCTACTGACATTATAGGTGTGTGCCACCATGCTTGATTCATGATCTAATTTTAAGAACACCTACCTTCCTAATTATAAACCTCGTGAAATGCATCATATAGTGTGGCATAATCAGAGGGACAAGATATTTCCGAAAAACTAAAGCATATTTTTCCTCTTTTGGACTGACTTGAAATTAATTTTTTAAAAACTGTTTTACCTTTCAGAGAACTAATGTTTCTCATTATATTTCATATGCAAATACTTTTATACCTGTATAAACTGTAAAATTATTAACTGAAGTAATGAACAGGAAAAAGTTTTCTTAAATTATGAAAAAGATGTATTATGTCAAAGCTCCTTGTTACTATAACAATAAATTGAGGTCTTAGTGTTTACCACAGAGTTGTATGTATAGCTACATGAATTAACTAAAAAAAAGCAATGCTCCAGATTGTAGCTAAATTTACTTCACTTAGGCTATGGAACTACTTTTTGGTTCAATGACTATACTTTTTAAAAATTGGATACCTGCGGTCCATCTCTGGCTTCATAGAAGTCACCCACTCTTATTTTTGCACTGAAGCTGAAATTGTCCCTTGAGATATCCATTATTCCATTTCTGCTGAGATACTGAAAAAATCACATATTTTTCCACTTCAGGTTTTAATAATTACAACCCAGCTTTGATGTATACCTAGTTTCAGGACACTAATGCTTTGCATATTCTATCAAGGGGTCATGGATTTATTAGAGATCAATTTAAATTAAGTACAACAGACCCACACAAGAGACTATTTTGTTGCAAGGAACTTTATCTGAGAAAGGAACACAGTTTTTCTTTACATAAGCATGCTTAATATGCACTAATGTGTTATTTGGTGAAAAGTATGTACCTTTATTACTTCAGGGTACTGTCTAAGTTTCTTTCCACATGGAGCATAATATGCTACTTCTCCTTGAAGGCGCCCTCCAAAATTTCTTATTCTTGTCTCTCTCTGCCAGCTATGTATAACAGAAATGAGGGTTAAGACATACTGCATTTTAAGAAAGTTTTTAAAAATTAAAAAATATATAGTACATATGCTTTTCAGAAAACATAAAAACACAAAGAAAACAAACACATAACTCCAAAACATTTATTGTTGTAACTCTTTAGATTTTTACCTAAGTAATTTAATTATAAATTAATCAAATGCTTGGTCTAAAAATGTTAAAGTCTATTAAATTGTTGTCTTAGATATTATAACTGGAATTACTTTAAGCATTCAGAAATTTTAGTAACTGTGTTAATGTACATTGATTTTTAAATGTTTTTTTACAATGCGTCTTGCTATGTTGCCACAGTTGGCCTGGAACTCATGACCTTCATGCATCAACCTTTCAGGTGTGTGTCACTATGGCCAGCTTGTATATGGAGTTTTTAGACCTGAAAAGCTTCAAGTGAGAAAAGTACAATAAACCTGGTTCTCTGCTGTCTGGGGCTCAAGTACATGCAATCTGAAATGTGTCCGTTCTAGTAAAACCATTTAACCAAATTCTGTTGGAGTCCTCAACTTTCAACCACAATTGTTTTGATTGCTTTTTAATTTCCTCTTCACAAAAATTTTCAATCATCTTAATTGTATTCTTGCTCTTTGCCATATGACTCGCTCTGGAGATATGTCCTCACTTGGCTGCACGAGTCCATCCTAGCTCTGCCACACTTCCATGAAGCAACAGGCTTAATTTCAGTTTTCTAACATATCAACATTTTCTGCCCCTTTTGCTTTCTGGTCAAATTAATATCATGTAATATATTCATATATGTAATATATGCAGAGAATAAGAACTATACATCAAATATGCAAAAGTAAAAACAAAACCTAATTTTGCATACCCATATTCCAAAGGAATACGCAGTTCACGTTCATCTGTAACTCTTCTTCTTTTGGAAGTGCCTTTAAGAAAATTCAGCCAGTTAATAAAAAAGATTAACTTATAAGGATGAAAGTATTCTGATAGTTTACAAACTTTTCATTAAAAATATATTTTAGTGACTTGGAGTACTAGTGTTATTTGTCAAATTTATAAATTAATCTTGGGTGGTTTTCAACAAAACATACTGTATGAGGTAAAGGAATTTTTTTCCTTTCGGTCTAAATGACAGAATCACTAGTATGTCTCTCTAAAAAGAAATACAATCCAAACTAAAAATGTATAAAATTTCCTCTCATTTTAATTCCTATGTGCATACATATCTATGGTTAAAAACACTATTACATCTTTTAATAATCTAAATCACATAAAAAGATGGAATATATGAATTTTTTTGTAAAACAAAGATTAAGTTTCACAAATATGAATACATTCATCTTACATTAATAAGGTATCATACTAGTTTATGATAAATGAAAGAAAAACTACAAACTGCCAAGAAGAAAGTGAAATAAGTAAAATAAAACATTTTACTGTGCACACCTATATTTCCGAAGTTACTAAATAAGTATATAGGATACTTTTGGAATGTTAAATGTATACACTCTTAATAAAGATCTCCAGAAGTTTATAAAGTCAAGTAGGAAACAAAAGAATAGCCTGTTAATGGAATAAGAATGTTACTTGTTAATAGAAATGATATTGACTATATGTTGGGCATACGATTGTCTGAATAACCTTTTGCAAAGTACACAAACATCCAATCATCAACTGAATGTGTATATTAAAAGCATAAAATGAGCATACAAGCAGAAAAGGACTAAAAAATCAAAAGCTGTCATCAGTCAGACTTTCTGTTTTGTTTTGAGACAGGATCTCGCTATGTAGTCCAGGTTGGCGTTGAAGTTGCTTGCTATATAAAGCAGGGTAGCCTCAAACTCCTGCCTTAGCCTCCCAAGTGCTGGGATTACAGGTGTATGCCACTGTATCTGGCATTAATCAGATTCTTAAGTTGAAAGCACGGAAAAATTTTAAAGAGATCAAGAACCAGGGGTGGGGATTTAGCTCAGTGGTTATACCTCCTGCCTCGCAAATGCAAGGACCCAAGTTCAATCCCTAGCACCAAAAAAACAGGTCATATCATTTGAAAATACATGCCAACCTTTCACAGCTAATCTAAAATCTACCTATAACACTTATTTGCAATGAGATCATATCCAGGACACAATATAAATTCTTATTATGGTTTGACTTCTACTTTATAACGATAAAAAGAAATGTAGATACCAGAGTGTGGACTGGAACTAAGTGTGGAAGAAGATGTGCCAAGAAAAGCAGGTGACTGAGATTCAGAACATAAGGCAGCAGGAGCAGAGCCTGGGGCTTTTCCTATATGGATATTACGAGGTGTAGAGTGAGCTGTAAGACTGATGGAAGGGCTCTTGACAGAGGAAGTAGTTTTATTCAGTTTTATTGAAGTTTTCTCTCCTTCAGTATCGCTATCTGATTCATCTTGGTCTTTATCATCATCATCTTCTTCTTCTGATCCTTCTGTATCTGATTCTGAATTACTATCTGATTCTGAGAAGTAAAAGAAGTACTTGTATATTACAAATAGATAATAACAAATGATTTTCACTTGTATCTAAACAAATACTTCAGAATGGAAGCCAGAATCTGTGACAAAGAATTTAAACAAGCAATTTCCCCAGAATAAATGTAAGAAGTTATCTCACAAGCCATCTGAGTACAATGTATGCAGGCTATAAATCTTCAAGACTCTTTAAAATGACCAGTTTTCCTCAACACTTGAATCTTAAAACAGTTCTCACATGGTACTATTCACATAATTAGTTCTACTTTGTAGCTTCAAACTACTTTTAATTTAATGGAGAAATTGAAGTAAAATAGTAAAATTAAAATACTTTTAATTTAATGGAGAAATTGAATACAATTGACTGTCCGAATCAACAGATTCCAAAGACTTCAGAGGCATACTAAATCTAGTGTGAGAAAGAAATGTCTTGAATACCATCATCCTTTCATTTGGACTTTGGGGTAGAAGAAAATCTTCTAGGGAAGATTTATTTTTAACTTATGTATAAGATGTCATTAGCCTTTTCAGGAGTTACAAAAAGTAGGCTAATGGAAATAATTATGTTAGCATAAGAGAGTAGTTTGATAAATTTGTCCTAGTTATGTAGTTCTATGCATAACACATCTACTCTCTAGATATATAAAATCTATTACTAAATTAAGCTTGATAAACATAAGACTAACATATAGACAGTATCATGAAGATCACCAGAACAATCACACAGCAACATTTGGGGAATTCTGTTTGGTGTGATATTATTCGCCTAGACTGAGGTTAATTGTACAAGTTAGTTTCTAACAGTAACAAATACAAATAAATGTACTATCATGCATAAAATTGAAGATAGTGTCAAGAAGAATTGTCATTATGCAGAGAAATATTTTGTTTTTAACTTATAGGCACTAAGTTTGTATAAATAATTACACTTTTCTATTTATATTGGGTGCTAGAATATTTACTATTTAAATATGCTAAATTTCTGGCTGACTAGTAAATCATAAATCTATGAGCTTTTATAATATGTAACTATCTGAATATTTATAATTAAGTTACCTTATATATTACACTTTCAAAAACAATCTCCCCACATCAAAAAATCAGAAAATGAATCAAAATCAAATCATGGGATTACTCCATAACCCCATGCTATTTAATAAATTGTATATTACTAATGATTGTTCATAGGATGTAGGTTTTTGGTACTTCTGAATGACTGATTAAAATTTTATCTTTGTTTAAAATATCTAATGACATTTTAACTAGTAGCAGAAGAAGTGAAAATAGGGAAAGATAAGTGATTCTGAATGAAATGAAAACTAGCAAACTGATGAAATTTTTCAATTCATGCATCATTTATATTCACATTAAAATTATTATATGTTCAAAATCAGATGACTAACAAGCTGATAATTTAACTTAGAATTTCCAGTGTCTTTTACTCATATAAGTTACCAGCTGTTAGTAGAAATGCAGATACATAAACCAGTAAATAACAGTGATTTTAAGTCTGTGAGTTAAGGTCTTTAAAATGTTTTGGTTCACACATCAGTCAGAGAAATACTTTAAAATTCAAAACAGAAAATAACCTGATTGACTGTCATCAGATTCATCATCTTCATCATCTTCATCTTCCTCATCATCTTCTTCTTCGTCCTCATTTGAATCTTCGGAATCTTTACTACTGGGAATGTCTGAATCTGTTCCTCTAAATTGTTCCACCAAAGATTGTGCAGGATGGGAGTGATGCTGTGTTTTTAATGTGTTTACATTACTGCTCACTGCCTTTTCCTTTCCTTGACTATGCAGTATGGGAGAGGCAGAAGGCAGCACAGATATCTGGCTGCCAGGGGTTCTTCTCCCACTTGTACTCAGATTTACAGGTGAGGAAAAAGGGGTGCTACTGGTAGTCATAACATTTTCATTAATCTTACTCTGTATTTTAGTTTTGGTTGTAAGTGCTAGAGGAGCTTCTTGAATCACACTCTGAATAACTCCATTTGGTTGGTGATTACCTAAAAGTGCATTTGTCAAGAATGGATTAGGGTGGTTGTTTTCCACTGGTTGTTTTGGATGTGCTGGTGAGCTAGAGGTTGTTTTTGGATTTGACAAAGCTGCAATAACCTTCTTTAGGCTCTTAGATGATTCCTGTTTCTTTAACTGTGAAGGGAATGCCTGTTTATATTGTTCCTGTTGAAACATAAGTTAAAAAACAAAATGAAATGTACCATAAAAGCAAAGATTGTTTTCAATATCTGAGAACAGTTGCTCATATACAAATCGATACTATGCCATACAAGTGCTCAAGTGGCAGCAATGACCAGTTGGGTGCTGAACCTTGACTAAACCTAATATATTATAAACTCAATTAGTTTTCTCCCCCAAAAAATATGCTTCATGACTGTCCTCTTCACTGTTGTCATTCTTACAGTAGTAAAAACCTGTGGCTGGGGATTTAGCTCAGTGGTTCTACCACCTGCCTTGCTAAGCATAAGGACTCAAGTTCAATCCCCAGTACAAAACAAAACAAAACCCTGAAATTCTAAAAACATAATTTTTTCCCCAAGTTGCCCATATTGCCATGTCTTTGGATTGTTTCACTAAAATATTGTTCTAATTTAAGCTATGCCATTATTTCCTTCCACTAAACTTCTAGTATACACTATATACAATACCAGTTTTACCTTTGATTAGCATTACTTCATCAACCTCATTATGTATCACCAACATTACAAACTCTAGACTTTAGCATCCAAATTACTATATCATGAAGCACTGATACATTTTGAGCAAGACTATTTGCTAAGGCCCAGATATGTCATATTTTCACTCTCTCTACATCTTGCTATAACCATTTTGTCTTCATGAAATATCCTCCTTTGCTAAATTTCAAACTGATGCATTATTGTCCTTTTATCAAGATTCAATCCAAGATGCTTTCCATGTTTATTTTGGCCAGAAGTACTCTGTACCTCTATCCTTTGAGCTTCTTTACCTCCTTATAGTCTGTCTTACTACATTTAGTATAATATATGGCATTTTAAATAAATTTTAATGCATAGTATTTTTAATAAATCCCTCAGAATAGAAAAGTTGTTATCTATAGTTGTCCCAAAACATTACTCAGAACTCTGTGTCGGTTACATACTGAAAAAAAAAACTACAATGCTGAATAAATGATTTCTTGAAGGAGAAAAAAAACACTCTGAAGCAAAGTTTTAAGATATTGTGAAGGCTGAAGATGGGTATTTGTCTAGCATGTGAGAGGCCCTGGATTCAAATCCCAGCACAATAAATGAACGAACGAATGAATGAATAATAAATACGATATTAAACCGGTTGATGGGACTGGTAGCTCAATATTCTGTGGGACTTAGTTTAGAGTACCTTTAGGACATTTACATTATAAAAGGAAACAGTTTAGAAAAATAATTTTCCTAGGGAAAAGTTAATTTGTAAACCATTAAGTCATAAATTGTGTATTTTTAAGAAACAAAAAAATTAGCTATTAGAATCCTTTTGAAAATTATAAAGCCATATAAATCTTACTACAATAGTCATTAAAATATATAAAATAAACTGAAGTAGAATAATTAAAACAAGAAAAATAGAGTTGAATATCCTAATTTTAGTAAAATCTGCATTCAAAATGACTACTTTGACAAATTAAAATGAGCAACTTTTCAGCATCAACTCAAATTAGCAAAGATTTGTGTTGATGATTTAAGTGCAACTGTAGATGCCATATAAAATGACTTTTTAAGTATTTTAAAACAGCACTACTAATAAGCAACAGCATTTTCTGCATGAACTTCATCTTATTTAATATCTGTACTGTATTAATTTAGAAAGTTATTAAAATAATTCTTTTTAAACAAAGTCTGCCATATTCATGCCACAGGCAATACTTTACAAAGAGAAATTGTTTAATTAGTATCAATCAGTGAATAAAAATATGGAAAATTATATAAAGACCTAAATATACCTTTTAGACGGAATTTTATAGCAACTCTTACATAAAATACTTTCATATAAATAAGATTTACATTTTCAACAGAAATTAGTATATATGGACTGGTACCTCCGTTCACCAGTGTTTTTCTTTGTAAACAATTTGGTTGGCAAACAGAAGCATTTGGCAAAATTTTGTTTTTGTTTGCAAATTCTACATCAAGTGACAAACACGACCACAGCTATTCTTCCCACACAAGCACAAATGTGGCAATTTTTCCAAAATTGTAGAACAAATCAAGTTCATGAACTTAGTCCTTGTCACATAATCATTTTGTGCTCTTTTTAATGAGGAGTAAATTTTGCTTCTAAGTACACAGGATCAAAAGGGCAATAAAAATAAAAATTTCCCACTTGTATTTTAATTTTCTGCAATTGTTCCTTATAATTCTAAAGAATCTCTTCTCATATATTTATACTTATAGGGTTTTAAGAATAACCAAAGATTACAACATTTTATCGCAAATTAAGTAGATTATTCTATTACAGTAAATATGTCCTTTTCATATCAGGATTAATGTATAAAAAGAAGAAAGACAACTAAAGCCTGTATAATTAATAAATCTCTTGCTGCTTTAAGATAGCCATTTCAATGGCAATAGTATACGAAAAGATCAGTTGGAAAGTCTGTCTAACCTCTAACTTCTTGCTCTGACAACCCCAACCTAAGTACCTGTGGACTGCAAAATGTCTTTAGACAATAGTTTAGTGGTGTAAGACCTCCAAATTCTTCTTCTGGTGTATACAACCAATTTATATATATTAAATTGGATTATGTATCTATAATGTGAAGGCATTGAAGGACCCAATGATAAAATAACACAACAAAATCATAAACTAATGGAAGATAGACATATACACAAAAGGTAGCATGAGAAGTGAGATTATCATAAGAAATTTTTAAAAATTCTGAATGTTAGACTACTACTTACTGCTGTTTTAAGAAAAGTATTTCTAAAAAATCTATTACAATACAAAATAGTGGTAAAGACTACATAACATGTTTCAGCACTGAATTTGATATAAATGTCCATTCACATAAACTACTTTCCATTTAACAACTGTTTATCATTTCATATAATTTGCAATATATTTCTGAATAATTTCCAGATAACAAGCACATCACCTTTTTTTCATTAGAATGCTTGGTTTAGACCTCTTCTGCTATTAATTTGTTTCATGATATTAGGAAGTGACAGCATTTGAGCTTTGGTGTTAGCTTTTATGGTTTGTAAAAGATGAAGATTATATATGCAAAAGCTTAACCTTACTACATTTAGGAAGCAAGTATTTAATAAATGAATTTCTAATAAATAGTTACATAAAATTCTTACTTATAGAAACATTCAAGAAACACTTCGAAAAAATTGGAGAATCTCTTGGAATACAAAAATCTAAAGTGGCTCTATAAATTTGTTTTTCTTAAAGTAAGACAACAATGAAAAGTTAAAATTCAAACGATTTAATTTTAATTTTCTTATTTTAGTGTAAGAAAGTCAATAATATGACAGTGATAAAACCTCCTTTTGAGCAGTTTGTTACAAGTGATATGCATGATATTCTGATACCACTGATCATTCTATATAGGTCATTTATTCTCAACTCTACCATTTGTCACCTCAACAACTCTCTATACATATTCAGAATTCTAGAACATTATACCATAAGAGACTCTGACTTGATTGTCCTCAAAAGTATTTTTCTTATTGTTTCCCAGGTGATTTTAATGTACAGTTAGGTTGAAGAACCACAAATTTAATTATCAAAAAAGGCTGATACATTCAAATCATAGTTCTTAAATTCTTTACGGTAAGAGTGAATGGACAGGGACCTTGTGAATTTTTTGAGAAAGTAAACAGTTTATCACAATTGTTAATAATTCTAGTACCAGGCTGGGGATGTAGCTCAGTGGCATTGTGCCTGCCTGGCAAGCTGCAAGGTTCTGAGTTCGATCCTTAGTACAAAGAAAAAAAAAATTCTAATACCAAATAATCCAGATTTGAATTCTAACTCTATCACTAACCAGCTGTGTGATCTTGAAAATACTAAGTTCTATAACCTCAATTTTCTCATCTGTAAATGGAATTAATAATACTGGTAACAGTCACAGATGTTATTATTCACTGAGTAAATGTATGTGCAGCACTTAATGGCCAGCAAACTGTATAAGGGCTCTAAAATCTATCTAATGATTAGGATGCCTAATAATGATGATGCTAATATAGTAATATTTGTAACCAAGAGACAGGTTATTATGTTCAAACATAGTAATTTTCCATGCTGGGCTAATTCTAGGATATAAAGCAATGGTCATTTAATTGTTAAAATTCTATTGGACATAGGGCTGTAATAATATCAAATCAACAGCAGAAAAAAAAAGAAAGAAAAAACTGTTCTGCAGAATGGTTCTGGTGGATGGGCATAGTGGTGTACACCTCTAAACTCAGTTACTTAGGAAGCTGAAGAATGAGGATTGAAAATTTGAGGCTATCCTGTACAAGTTCAAGAGATCGTGTCTGAAAATAAAAGTAAAAAAGAGGGCAGAAATAGCTCAATGGTAGATTGTTCCTCAGTTTGGTCCTAAATATCACCCTAAAAAAGGAAAAAAAATAAGTAGTTCTGGTGTTTATGTAAGTAGAAGTTATTTTCATATATCTTATTAAGAATTGCAAAGGAAAATTAATCTTCTGTTCCTTTTTTTGTGTGTGTGATGTAGTTATACTATGTTGCCTAGGCCGGCTTTGAATTCCTGGGTGCAGTGATCATACTGCCTCAGCCTCCCAAGTAGCCGGATCTACAGGCACATACTACCACATCTGGCTCAAAAAAAAAAATTTTTTTTTAGTACTGAGGATCGAATCAGGACCTTCCTTCTGCTTGTGAGGCAGGCGATGGCACCACTGAGCTAAATCCCCAGCCCCTCAAAAAATAATTATTTATAGAGCAGTTTTATACTTAAGTTATAAATTCTAGGACTACAGAGGTAAATTACTTCAAAAATATAACTGACCTTAGAAGAAAAGGACATTAATTTTTAAAAAAGTAATTGTAAAACTTGTCATATACAAATATATTTATCCCTATTTACCTCTAAAACATTAAGTGTGAGTGAGGGAATGAGACGACATGACTGTGTTGCCAAAAAAACCAATATATATATATAAATACAAGATCAGAGAAAAATATTTTTGTGGTGCCAGGGAACCAAACCCAGGGACTCTCATGTGCTAGGCAAATATTCTATCACTGAACTATATGTGCAGCCTACAATCAGAGAAATTCAATACTCTGATATATACATACTATACTACATATATATTACACATATATTTTACATATATATATATATATATTACATAGTATATAAATTCTGTTCCTACAGACTAAGAAAATATAAAAATTAAGAAATTTAAAGCTATATATAGTAAGGCTACATAACAGCTCTCTTTTTGGTATTGGGAATCAAATCTAGGGTTTTACATATTCTAAGCATGCTCTATCATCCCTTTAGTCTCACATAATTTTCTAATAATAAAACTGCTGTTTTAAAGGTGTAGGGAAGGTAGGATGAGTAGGGGAAGGGTAATAAGGGAAAAGAAAAAAATGTGAGATAATGAAAAGATGAAAATAAAATGTTTGTAGATGGGGAAGGGAGGAGGGGGTGAAGGGAGGGCAGGGGTAAGGGGAAAAAATGAGAATCAAGACTTGTCATGTACAGGTACAAGATCCCAACAATGAATGTAACTGTACTGTATCCCTAAAATGTACCAATAAACTCAATTAAAGCTGAAAAAAATAAAATAAAAAATAAAACTGCTGTTTAAATAATTTTTAACTCACCCGTTTTGACCGCAATTCATTGGCCAAAGAACTAGATTCTTCAGAGGTATTTTTATTCCCTGCTTTAAGTACATCAGGAGAAGGAACTATGAGTTTCATATAAGGTTCCTTTTTGGCTTGATTTACCAAAGATAAAGGTTTCACATTGGACACCAATCCCGTAGACTGTATTACACTGGTATGTTTGTTCACAGATTCCTCCTTTGCCTGAGAGCTTTGGAAAATAAATGGAAGCTGCTGTGACAAAACCTGAGGCTGCTTCTGCTGGGATTGGAATGATGAGTGAGTCTGGGATTCAGACACAAGAGGTAATGGCTGGTGTATTCTTTTTTCCTGGGTTTTTTCAGTTGCTTTCTGTCCATCTGCTTTTGGGTCTGAAATACCATGTAATAGCACCTGGAAATAAAATGTACAAGGCAATTTCTTACTATCTATGCAGAATATCCAGCAATAAATCTTGGATGAAAATAACTTTTAAAAGTGTTTCTAATGACTTAAGAAAGATATACAATATAAAGCTAACAAAAAATATACCAAATGTCCTTTTAAGAACATCTCCTATTCTTGTGTGTGCAACAGGAAGAATTTAAGATAATTATCTTTAAAACTAGACTTTGAGTGTCAAGATAAACTAGTTAATTTGTTAATATGAATAATATTTGGATACTGTTCACAAAAATGTACCTGGTTGTTACTTTTATGTTGTGCTTCACTCTCTGAATCAGAATCATCATCTTCACTTTCTTCAATACTTTGATCTTCTTCCTCTTCATCTTCTTCTAGATCATCTGAATCACTACTACTAATGCCTTCAGTTGAGGTGTCTGATGATGTGCCTGAATCACTATCACTGTTGCTAGAACTTTCCATAGCCTTCTTCCTTGGTTTCTGGATAAAGACAAGATATTTGGCAAGGTTTTATTTTTTTTAATCAAATTTCAATAAAGGAGGTACGTCTTTTAATTTTCTTTCTTTTTTTGCGGGGGGTACCAGGGATCGAACTTGGGTCCTTGCGCTTGCAAGGCAGACCACTGAACTAAATCCCCGGCCCCATCTTTTAATTCTCAAATCATATTTTCAAACTCGAAATGTCTGTTTTAGAAAAAACAAAGTCACATATTTTTAATCTAATTAACAAAATGACCAAATAACTTATCTGATAGGAAGTCATTATCAACAACTATAAGCTCTTTCACATCTAAAATACTGAAATTATCAAAATAGTATATATGTAGTTCTACACATATAACTTCTACACTTCAAAATGCATGACTTTAAAAAGAACAGTTCACACAATTTTTGATTATGAAACATTTTGAAATTATTTATATTTAGCTTTAGTCTTCATTTTATGCAGCCAGTGAATAGTCAAAAATGTACTATAATGTGCCAAATCCATTTTTTTTTAGGTACCTGTCTGTAACTGTGTACAGACAAGAATCCTTGGTCTTCAATAACTTTCATTCTAGTGGTGAAAGTGGGAAGAAGAATACAAATGTTTAATCTAAGAGGATCTACTTCCATAGAGCAATAAGTGCTGTAGAAAAGATAAAACAGGTAATACAATACTTATGAGGCTGCTTTAGTAACCATCAAATAACTTAATAGTTTATATTAAAAGAGATAAAAAATACAATAAGGAGAAATACTTATTTCTGGAATATTTAAGACTGTTGGACAAAGCAAATCCAAAGCTGGCAGAAAGGGATATTAGGTCACATAAGGGCAAGTTTTCTGTTTAAAGAACACATAATTGTAATGGACAAAAAGAAAAAAATCGAAATTATAAAGCAACAAGATCAAGTTACTTAGGAACATTTCAACAGCATTTGCTGATAGGCAACAAAACACTAAAAGTAACAAGGAATTACAAAAGTTTTGGTCTTTACACACACGCACACACACACGCACACACACACACATAGCTTTTCTTGACTACTAGGGTTTGGGGAATGAAAGATAATAATATACTTCTACAACAAAAAGTCAAATTGAAAGTCATAGTTACAGATTGCAAATCTATATTCTTTCATGTTGTCTGGAGATTTATTTACCTAACATGAAATGCATATAAGGAGAGTCACTCCTGCTATTACTTTCTGCCTGCAGTGACTTTGTGTTAACTGCTTCAAGGTATCCTATGCCTCCTCCACAGACATACCCTTCAATAAGCAGACTAGCAGTCACTGCCATCCCCTGAGGTAACTCCCTCCCATAAAGCAGAGATACATAAGAAGAAAGTAATGTGAGAATTAGACAACAAAGACCATAAGGTAGAGAATAAAGGATAATAATAATGTTACTATTAAGCCTACCATTTATTTGGCAGAATAGGTCCTTGTTTGCAAGCAATATCTGTTATGGATTACTTAGCATAAATTATCACTTTTGGTTTAGTAGGGGCTAGGAAAAGAAAAGAATGAGGAAGCTACAGTGATTTAGCAAAGAAAGACAAACTTTTAGTGCCCAAGTAATCTGTATATAATTTTAGATAAGATTCCTGGGTCCCACTTCTAAACAAGACACAGGGATCACTATTCATAAACAATGTGATTCTAATACATACGGTTACTTCAAAGCATATTTTTATAGTATGTAAAGGAGCACTAAAATATGGAGAGAACAAATATGAGTATTAGAGAAAAAGAGGAAAAATGGATAGATGAGAATATCACCACTTTATTTCCTTAGTCCCTATGATGGGGGGGCATGACATCAAAATTAGCTGAAGAACAGTTTTTCAAACTACACCTAAAGAGAGCAAATGAAGAAATTTTCACAAGCTTTTAATACTGAAAAATAATAAGTAAAAAAATTATAAGATTTTTTTTTCTTTAGTTCCAATGTCCTTCATCTCTATTTTACTTCAACCCACTACCACAAACATGGTTGGTCATTTAAAAATACTTAAATGTCAAAATGGGGAGGGGAAGAGGGGGTGAAGGGAGGGCAGGGACAAAGGGAAAAAATGAGAACCAAGACCTGTCATGTAAAGGTACAAGATCCCAGGAATGAATGTAACTGTACAGTATACCTAGAATGTACCAATAAACTCAATAAAAAGAAAAAAAATAAATACTTAAATGTCAAATCTTAATATTTTTTTTTTTTTTTTTGTACTGGGTATCGACTCAGGACCTTGCACTTGCAAGGCAGGTGGAAAACCATTGAGCTAAATCCCTGGCCCAAATCTTAAATTCTTGTATGCCTCACTTCAAAATCCAGTCTCTCTATAGTATTACTTTCACTTTAGCTTCTACAGATACCACTATGGTACCTTGGAATCCACCTTTTTATATTATTAAAGAAGAGCCAAGTTTTAATACATGCTCCTGGTAACAGTTTTTTAGTTTTAACAGTAGTAATTCTATTTAGTAATGTTAATGCAGGTTCCTCATTAGAACTAAAGATATGGAATGTTTCATTTTCATGTCTTGCAAGTCTTGCACAATGTCTTGGACTTGTGGAAGGACAGGATATTTTAGATTCTAGACTTTACTAGCTTTTAGCACCACTTCTAAGAGATAGGATAATGAGAAGCTTAAAAGTGTGGCACTTTACTTTTAGAAATAGGATGTAACTCAGTGGTAGAATATTTGCTTAGCTTGTGCGAGGTCCTGGGTTCAATCCCTAGTGCTGCACCCCCCAAAAAAAACACATATAAAAGTATATAAAGTGATATGATGTCTAAGACTTGCTTTAAAATAACATGGGTATCAAGAACAGGTTATATTTCAGGCAAACAAGAGAAGTTGGCAGCAGCTCAGAGACAGGGCCTTGCTGATTATACTAATGGGAATATGCTTGAAAACAAATCATAAGGGAGAAGAAATAAGTGCAGTTGAAAAGCAACAGGTGGAGAGTATGACCCAGAAACCTATGTCCCAGGGAGGAAAAATCGAGACTTTTATCTTGTTTGCTTAAGTGTTCAGTGGCATGGACTGAAGTGGAAAGATATGTTTGTTTTGGGGCATAAGTACACTATGGTTGACTTTTTGTAACAGGCATCATTAAGATCCTCAGAGTGATCAGATGACTTTGTTTCAAGCTCTATATATGCATGTGTTATATTCTAGAAAATAAATTCTTCTATTGAGAAGGGAACTGAAATATCTAGAGGAAGTACCTCTATGAATTATGCTCAGCAAAATGAAAAAAAAATTTTATATTTTGTTTGCTTTTTGCACAATGTGGGGAATCAAATCCTGAGTTTTTAGCATATTAGGCAAGTACTCCACATTGAGCTACACGCCAGGTAAGAAAAATTTGATAAGAGTAATATCTTAGTTTTAAAAATTGAAGGCTAGGAGACATGTTATTCAGATTTAAAGTTCACAACAATGACATCTGCAAGCAGTGCCCAAACATATCTTAATATTCTTGCTATTGTGTACCAGAAGCTTTTTAGTGTCTGTGCTATAAAAATGGAGACAGACAAGTCACCAATGTTTGATTCTTCCACTGGAAAACCAGGCCTTGAAAGTGGTCTTCATAAAATGTAGAAGAAAAAACACAACTGTAATTACGTTTGTTTTCAAAATGTTTGCAGTTGATTCCAAGGCTTTAATTTAAAATAAACCAAGACCTCTCAGTTAAGGAGAAATTGCATATGGAAGCAGACCAAAGTTACTGATATGAGTAATCTGATATATAAAATATTAGAAGATGAAGCTGGAGGTTCTCCACTTGGAAAAAATGAAACCCAGATTTAGTGGTGGCCTATGTTTTATAAAGTTGAGATGTCACAGTTTCCCTGGCATGAGGTGGAAAGGGGACCCAAAAGCTTGGAGTGATCAGAAAGATAGAGTGAATTTAACACATGTGATTTATGCATTCACTGCACATCTGAAAATTCTGTAGCAGAAAAATTTAGTTAGAAGCAAAAATCACATTAACTGGAACAGGAAAATGTTAAAGTAAAGCATTAATAAGGAGCCAGTTATAGTGGTGAACACCTGTAATCCCAGGACTCTGGGATTACAAGTTTGAGCCAGCATAGGCAATTTAGTAATTCAGTGAGACATTGTCTGAAAATTTAAAATAATAAAAAGATCTGTGGATGTAGCTCAGTGCGAAGGCAATATTTGAATTTACTACTACTGTGTTACTAATTAGTAATTTTTTTCCCCTTTTCTGGCCTTCGCAGTAGTAACTGTTGAAAGGGATGAAGTGACCTCTAAAGAATTTAGGAATGGATGACATAGAGAATAGTCACTTTCTGTAGGGTTACGGTGGGGTACTGAAATAAAGATATTTTGAGAAAAAGCGTTCTTTCCTCCAAACCCCATTCATCCAAGGTGAGTGTCAGGCTTTTTGGACAGGGTGTAAGTACTGCCCACTGAGTGGCAAAGATGCTCAAGATACGACAAGTCAAAGCTGGTACACAGAAAACACTACCTGGTTTGGTGGCAGAAAAACTTGACTGGGAACCTGCCAAATGTAATGTCAGTAAAATGAGCTAGGAAATCATCCATTAGTTTCCTAGCAAAACTTGCTTCATAAGCTGCCTGCTGGGATGCCAATGAAACTCACTGGAGAGTATGTACCAATGGGTCTTCCGACCACCACTGGGACTTCTGTTCAACACCACCATGGAAGCCATAAGCTAGGAAGGACAAAAACCAGAAACAGAAGTCCCTGCCTTGCCCAGGAACCTCTATTAACAAAGTCTAACCTTGTGTCAAACAGCAAGGGAAAGAAGAGTAAAGTTAGAGCTGAAATCAATAAATTGATAATTTGCATAGTTGAAGATACAGATGAAAAACTGGTCATGATGTAATAATTGTTGAAACAGTATAATAGACACACAGTATTATTTTGTCTGCTCTGAATATTTGAATTTGTCTAAAAAAAAAAGTGTGTGGGGGGGTGTTTCCTGGTTGGGGGTTTCTTTCTACAGTATAGGTTCTGCAGTCAATCTGCTTCACTTCAAATCCTTGTTTAGCTACTTATTGGCTAATTATTTTGTGCTCTGTTCTCCCTTTTGTAATAATAATAGCTACTTCATTCTGGGTATGTAAAAGATTGAATAGGCATTATAGACAAAGCAATTACAGCAGAGGTTGTACATAGGTAGTTCTCAATAAATTTTAGCTACTGGGGCTTGAAGTATAGCTAAGTAGTAAGGTTCAATCGCCAGCACCAAAAAAAAAATATTTTTTACTCTATAATTACTATTGATATTATTTATAGTGATACAGATAGTTTTAATTTTTTAAGATATATAAAATAATGAGTGTGGTGGCATGTACCATTTTTATGTATTACACCATAAAAATACATATCTATAAAAGTGGGATTTCATAATGCATAGAAAATTAATCTGCAACTTCTGGTGGTTTTAGGTATATTTTTTTTACTTTTGAGGTATTAGACATGGAACTCAGGGGCTTTGCCCTGAGCTCCCCAGCCCTTTTTATTTCTGTGATTTAGTCTAGATTTCACTAAGTTGCTAAGTTGTTGGCTTGACCTGGGGATCCTCCTGTCTCAGACAACCAGAGTACCGGTATTACAGGTATGTGCCACCACACCCAGCTAGATTTTGGCTGTTTGACATTAGAAATTACATATAT
>NW_022900938.1:34550658-34586625 GCF_012274545.1 Fukomys damarensis | reverse complement strand
TATATATATATATATATGCGGCGTGTGTGTATGTACACACACATACAGCAGCATTTATATGTTTAAGACTATGTATGTATATATCCTTTGAAGAATAACTTACCTTATCTTTGATTTTGTCAGCTCTAGAATCCAAAGACTGGCTTTTGCTTTGTTCTTGATTACATTTTCGATTTCCTCCACCTGAACTTGTACTTTTAGTCTGTCCCATGGAATCTGAAGCAGTAGTGGAGAGTAGTGATGTGTTGACACCAATTACAGATGATGTGCTGTTTCCATTAACTGACCCATTTACACCTTGAAAACAAAAATAAAAAATATAATGTAATGTTATAGTCAGAAAAGGAATAAAGTACTAATATACACACAATATGAATAAAACTCAAAGTATTTTCAGGGAAAGAAGCCAGATCTTCTCATATAATTCAATATAAATGAAATATTCGCAATAAATACATCCTCAGAGACAGAGTATAAGCATGTGGTTCCCAGGGTTTAGGGGAAAAGAAGACAGAGAACAGCTGTTTAGTATGTATGAGATTTCTATTTGGAGTGATGAAATATTTTGGAGCAAAGCAGAGATGTGGCAGCTGCACAACATGGATTTTTTCACTTTAAAATGGCTAATATTATATGAATTATACTTCAATTAAAAACATATTTAGAAAGATAATTAAACGCTAATATTTTTTCATTTCAGATACACCCTAAAACATTTACTCAAGTTAAAAAGAACAATAAGCTATTTGAAGTGCTATTTTAATTTTTAAATGACATTCCAATAATTATCAATTGCTGAAATATTAATGATCAATTAAAGGAAAAACAGAGTACTAGTAATATCAGTTTCAATGAAGTTAATGTTTGGTTGCCAAAGAAGTAACATACTGGGTTAACTGTGGAAATAATGAGATATAGAAGAAAAAGCAGTGGAATTGGTTTCAAGTCCTGATTAAACCACATTAAATGTAATCATTATTTCCTTGAACAACTATTGAAACTTGGCTGCAAAATAAGGATACTTTTAATCTCCAAGAATTATCATAAGAATTAAAAGAGTCTCTAACACAATATTATAAAAATGTGACTAAACCTGTACTGTATTGAAAATAGGTCTTATAATAAAAGACTTATAATATTTCACTTAAACTAACATGGATACCTTTTTCAGGAACAGTTCGATTACTTTTTCCTGAAGTCCTTGAAGGGAATGAAGATGAATCATGATTCTGGGCTGGAGGAGCAAACAGTGGTGGAATTCCCAGTAATGGTGGAAAGAAGGGTGCTCCTGTACGGGTATGAACATCTGTTGTTCGCCACCATTCTGCACCTCAAAACCAAACAAACCGACAGGATAATGACATTTCAAGCAACATTTTAGCTATTGCAACACCCGATTTCTGTATTTTATTCCTGAAAAAAACATTTCAAGTTTCTAGTTGGAATAGAACTGCTTAGTTCACATACTTGGGATTATCTTTTTTACTGTAAACACTTAATTAGAACTTGTACACTTATCACTCTTCTCATTAGGCCAGTATTCAAAGATCTTCACTTGGTAGCTTCCTAGATTCAAGCTAAAAAAAACAAAGATACTTCACAGTTTTAAAACTAAAATGGAAAATTGGAATATAAAAGAATTATTTGACTCTGATGACTTTTAATATACTGTTTAAATGTTTATTTATTTATAGTACTGGGGCTCAACCTCAAGACCTTGGACTTGCCAGGCAGGCATGGTGCCAACAAGCTAAATCTCTGGCCTAATATACTTTCTTTAAATTAGAAAAGAAATATTTAAGTCTATATTAATCTATCTTAAATTAGAATTTAAGCTTATATCTACAAACTATGCTAAGAATTTTCTCAAATTATATGTAAAAAAAATCTGGCTCTGATAAATCAGGTGGCCTATTACTATCAGACTATGGTCCACTATATCTCAAATGTATTTATGGAAGAAAATATTCTATAGTCAGACAAAAATATAAATATAACAAAATCAAAACCTTTTTGTCTTAGAAGTTCACAAAGATTTCAAAATCCATTTGCAATAAAATATAAAATTTATAAAGCTTCTCTCCTTGCATTTTGTTTATGCTCCTGCTCATGAATTACAGGTATCAATGGCTGCTTAATCAACATAAAATAACTACATTGTAGAAAGTTATGGAATGTAATTTTGACATCCAAACAGTAACTCTTAGTTAAAACTTTTATGATAGAAAGCTACATTTTATACATTTTACAAGGGTCAGGAATAAGAAGAGATTTAAAAAGCATCCAAAGGAGAGTCTTGTATTGCCCCATATGAAATCTCAGAAATGATCTCAAATTCACTAATCCACTAGATTACAAAATCAGTTATTACAGTATCTTTCAGGCTGATCTACACTATATTTTTATTTAATCATAACAGCCGCAAGAAAATTAGATTTTAAGTATACAGCATGGGAAAAACTGTCAGTGTATTATATCACACTATTATAAAAATGTTCTAGGAATATCTTTCAATTAAAATACAATGTAAAGTTATGAGCACTTTTATTATCTCATAGTGAAATCTGGTTTTTAAAAAACTGAAATATTTATGATAGCTGCCATTCTTGGAGGTCTAAAAAGTACTACAAGCAGAAATTGTACATATAATCCTGGATTGCCAGAAGGTATTGCTAGTGAAATGATATTCTTATATTTAACCATGACTGAATGATGGGAACTGAACAAGAATAGCTATACAAAAACATTAATCATTTACCCACTTTAGATGAAAGAAGTGCAATTAGATAGGAAGACCAGTGTATATTTTGGGTTTGTATCAGCACAGTAGATTCCCACTGGTATTTATGGGTTTGAAAACTAGGTTCTACAATTTGGTAAAAAGGGATTGTGATTTCCCAAAGATATTTGTATCACTTAATACAGTGTGACTAAAGTTTTAAAGATGAGTGTATAAATTTTGCATCAAACAACTTGGTAAGATAATCAAATAGAATGATTCAAGTATTTTAGAAATAAACTAAAAAACTATGACAGTGTTCTTAAGAATATCAATGGTAAATAAGTCTGTAGTATGGATTAGGGAAAATATGTGTTATAAATGAGGTGACCACTAAGGAAAACGCAAGCAAGTAGATCAATTAAATAAAAAGATGAAAATGGTAGTTTCTCATATAAATTTTACAAATGTCTGATATTATTTTGTAAGAAATAATATAATCTTCTGACAAGTTTACTTATCTTCCAAATTTATGAAAATAAAAACAAAAATTTAGTAACTCACAAATTAGTTTGTTGATAAAATGAAAAATACAAAAAGACTACCTAAATTAGCCCATGACAAATTTCTAAGAGTATTCAAAATAGGTAACATCATAATAGCAATATTAATAATTTTCAACTGAAGGATAATATTCCAAAGAATATAATAAATCTCAATTTGAATCTAAAACATTCAGCAGAAGTATGAAAGTGAAAGAGCCAAATACTTCACAAATATTCAGTTTTATAAAATTAGATATAATGATTAAAATAATATTTTAAAAGAAATTATCATAAAATACTATTTTAACAAAATGAAAATAATTTTATAATTCTAATATCCATGAAATAATTATATTTGTTGATTTAAATCAGAAAAATACTTTAGAACTATTTATTGATTCATTGATATTTTTTGAGACCGGGTCTAACTATGTATCCTAAACTGGCCTCCAAATCACAAAACTCTTGCCTCAACTCCCAGCGTGCTGGGATTACAAGCATGTGCCACTGTGACCAACCAATAAATTTTAGGGGCCGGGGATGTAGCTCAGCGGTTCGGTGGCCTGCCTCGCAAGCGCAAGGACCTGAGTTCGATCCCCGGTACCACAAAAAAAAATTTTTTTTTTAAATTATTCGCCCTTTAAAACTCCTAGCATGTACTCCTTGTATCTTCCTTTCATTTATTTATGGAGGGATTTTGGAAGATTTAGCAATTTGATTACCTTCTACAGAACTGATATGTAAGACATACCAAATCTACAATTTAAAATAAATTCTCTGTAAGGCATAATCTGCCAATGTGGCAAAGATGTATGCTTATACAATACATGCATATTCTTATCACTGAAGACTCTGTTTTGTAATTGTCTGTTTATCTATTCCCTGGAAACTATAAGCAACATAAAATATATTGGTGCATTCCTCAGTAACTGGCCTTGTATACAATATATGATAAATAAATGACTGAATAGTTGATATAGGCTATTAAAATTTTCATATAGTGTATCAACATTATGAAAATTCAGATGAGTGACTACACTCGCTAAACCATTACAGTGTAGAAGGTATTTTATTTTAATAATACAGTAATTATATCGTGGTTACAAATGCTCAAGATATTATAATAAGTCATGCTAAAACAAAAATATTTAAGATATAAATATATATAGAATTTGTTTTTATTTTTATTCAGCAGTCTTCTATTTCATGAAAATTATGTTCAGTGGCTATCTTTCTAAGCAACCATGCTAACAATGCAGTAAGTTCCTATGAATATTTTTAAAGGAAATGTTAAATCTTAGTTTAAGATATCATCTGTCTATTCATATTTTCCCTTTTCCAGACAAATATGTTAAAAATATAACTCAAGAAATACTGTAGTATGTGAAATATACATTTAACCATTTATTTTTTCTACACGTAACTTAAACAAAATAGTTGTTTCTTTTGAAAGAAGCACTTGACAATTTATG
The DNA here is from genome assembly GCF_012274545.1 of Fukomys damarensis. Lineage (NCBI taxonomy): Eukaryota > Metazoa > Chordata > Mammalia > Rodentia > Bathyergidae > Fukomys > Fukomys damarensis. The sequence goes on along the minus strand of NW_022900938.1, from coordinate 34,581,889 downwards.
AAACATTAAAGTGGGCGATAGAAAATAATGACATTTACCAATTATAGAAAATTATGTATAACAAACACTGTATACAGCACTGAAAATGATTATGTTGTTTAATCTTTATGAAAATCCTATAAGGTATTATCATTATTATTCTCATTTTATAGGTGAGAAAACTGGGGTTGAGAGGACAGATAAGATATTCAAGGCCATGCAATTACAAACCAGCAAAAAATTGAAATTCGAGTCTATTAGTCTTTGGAATTATGTTCTAATGTTTTAAACTATTTTAGATACATTAAAATACATATCTATTACCAAAATGTATTAAAGTAAAATATTAAAATACATTTAAATTTAGACATTCAAGAGACTATAACAAAGGAAATTAAAGCATGTTTTTCTAAGTTAAGCTTTAACCACTATTAAAAAACTGCTGCCTCATGATCTGTTGAATTTCACCTAACACTGGTCCCTTTGCCACATAAGCAGTACAACGCTCTAGTTGTTTTGACCAAATATGGAAAAATATAGAAATTTAACAGTCAAGTACATTGCTCCTACAAAATGAAGAAAAAAACCCAAAATAAAATATTCATTTTATAAGAACTGGATTTTAATTTTACACTATAACTAAAATACATATAAAACAGAAAAACTCAAACTCTGCATTTAAGATATGTACTCTTTTTGTGATATACTTAAAATATATCAGAAATTTTTGTCTTAATTATTCATTTACGTGGCAAATGCTTATTCATCTAGTCAAACACCTGAAAACCTAAGTAACTGCTGTGCTAATATACAGTGTGCTTTTTTTTGCATGTGATCAATAAGACTGAGCCAATTTTTGCATATGAGTTAAATATACCAGGCATTATACTATCCTTTTTTGCTCAGTTTAATAAACAAATTACTGCTTGAACATTTCAAGCATTCCTCCTTTCCTTAAACACTGTTTGTAACAGATGTTTACCTGGAAAAGATGCTAGTTGGGGATGTGCGGCTAAGGCTGTGGGTGTACCAAGTGTCCCCAAACCACCAAATTCTGAATGCCCTGAGCTGGCTGAATGTAGACCAAAGACTGGGTGGCTGACCATTGGGAAGGCACTCGACACTGTGGACAGGTTAAACGGTTGATCCCCAGCTGCTCTGAATATATGTCCTGGGAGGGAAAAAAACACACTTAAAGTTGTGCTATAACAGATGAGATTTCTCTGATTTCAATGTTCATACTTAAAATTTATAATAATTTCCTGAGTATCAAGTTTTGTTTTACATTTTTTCTGCATTTCTACTCTTCAAGCCCTACAGAGTGCATGTTTGACAAGTTTCTAGAACCATCAAAATACTCTAGAATGAAAATAAAAGGTATAACCTTATTTCCTAAATTTTGAGATTTGAGAATTGATATTTTAAGCAAATAATTTTTATTAATTAAAAGTGTGTGATCTCAGCAAGTAAGGCCAATTTTGTTCAGACATGTGTATTAATATAATACCAAATGTTTTTTCTTCTTATTAAGAAAATATAAAAATTCCACTAATTTAAGGTTGAAGGTCAATGAGATTAGAACAAAAATCTGTTACCAGTCATCATTCAAATTATCAAACACTTTAGGCAATGAGATCCCAGTTTCTTTGCACCAGAAGTGAAGCTCTCATCTCCATTTAACACCTTTTGGGTGAGAAGAATTTCTGGATACCAAAAGGGCCGTATAATCTAGCTGAATAAAGCAATGCTCAAGACAACATAAGCAATTAATAAACATAAAAAATAAATTCAGTAAGGTATTTCTAAATAGAATCATAGGTAGTTACCAATACAAAAATCATTTTTAATCTTTCTGATAGTAATACAATATTCAACTTGAATGAATGTGATTAAGTGTCATAATAGCAGGCTGGAGTGTTTTTTGTTGTTGTTGTTGTTGTTGTTGTTGTTGTTGTTTTGAGACGGAGTCTCACTACGTAGTTGAGACTGACCTGGAATTCACTATGTAGTCCAGGCTGTTCTCGAACTCGCAGCGATCCTCCTGCCTCAGCCTTATGGGCATGTGCCGCCACCCTGCCAAGCTTGGAGTGTTATATGATCAAAACCGCAACTTTAATTTTTTAAACTTTGTAAGGATTTGGGAGAAAAATCCTTCCCTTTATTTCTAGAAAATAATTATAATTCTCCAGCTTCCTACTATGAAAACAGAGTATCAAAGCTCATAATCCAAGTTACTGCAAGAATTTATGTTATTAATCAAATCTCTTCTTTTGCTTTTTTGCTCTCTCGAAATCAATAGTCATTAAAAAGTTCAGAATATACCCTCACAGAATGATATTTTTTTTTACTGAAATAATGCTATATTCTTGGCTGAAATAGGAAAATTTAGATAACATTTTTTTTCTTTTGTAGTGCTCGGGATCAAACCCAAGGCCGTAAACATGTGAACTGCTCTACCACTGAGCTATGCCCCACCTGGAAGATTTAAATGACTGATTAATTAAGATTTAAATAAGTTTCAGCAAGTACATCATATGTCAGCCTCTAAGGAAAGGGTTCAGATAGGCTAGTACTCTCAATATGTAAAGTAATATCTAGATGTCACTAAGAAAATCCTCATAGTGTCTTTACAAGGAAGCCTCCACCTAGAAACTGTGAGATGAAACAAGGAAAGTGCATAAACTCAAATGTCTTCTCTAAGTCAAAGTTTATTTTTGTTCTTTAAAGTCCAAACAGAAAATTGGGTGAACTTTTTTTAAAGTAAACTGTTGAACTAGTACTGTCTTTTCAGATTCTGGACTACATTAGCACTGAGGCAGAATTATAAAATAAGGCATTCTTCTGAGAAAACAATTACCCAGGCATCACTCTGTAAGAGTAGTGAAAGGCCACCAGAAAGATTGATTTTTTTTCTCAAAATGTATCCATTTTCCTATAAATGACTCTAATTTCTTATTCTTTATGGCTGAGTAGTATTCCATTTTATAGAAAAACCACATCTACATTAGCACTGAGGCAGAATTATAAAATAAGGCATTCTTCTGAGAAAACAATTACCCAGGCATCACTCTGTAAGAGTAGTGAAAGGCCACCAGAAAGATTGATTTTTTTTCTCAAAATGTATCCATTTTCCTATAAATGACTCTAATTTCTTATTCTTTATGGCTGAGTAGTATTCCATTTTATAGAAAAACCACATCTCTATACACTGGGCTGTCTCCAAGTTTTAGCTATTACAAACTGTGCCACTATAAACATAGGTGTGCATATACCACTGTAGTATGATTCTTTTAATTCTTTTGGAAAGATACCCAGCAGAGGGATGGCTGGGTCAAATGGAACCTCTAATCCCAGCTCTTTGAGGTATCTCCATATTGATTTCCATAGTTGTTGCACCAGTCTGCACTCCCACCAACAATGGAGAAGGAGGAGTGGGTGAAGGGAGGGCAGGGACAAGGGGAAAAAATGTCATGTAAAGGTACAAGATCCCGCTAATGAATGTAACTGTACTGTATATCTGGAATGTACCAATAAACTCAATCAAAAAAAAAAAAAGATTGATTTTTTTTCTTAGCTAATTCTCAGAAACCCAGGAAGTTTCTCTAAAAAATAACCTTGTAAAAAACTACTGTTTCTTTTCATTTGTTGTTACAAATAAAATCTCTCATTTTGGACAATGAATTCAACTTCTGGTTCATATGGGCATTATCAAATGTTTTATGTATTTATAAACATTTTATAATCAATTATACAGTATTTCCTTCTCTATCGATGGTCCACAAAAGCAAGGTGAACTGAACACACTAGCTTTGAAGAATTTAGAGTCATTTACCATTTATGTTTTACAAAAAATTACTCTTTCTTCCCTCCCATCATAAAATGATTCATAAATTGTATTTAGCAAATTATTTGAATAAATCCATGATTTAATACACAGAAATCTGTGGAAAAAATTCAAACTATTAAAACTATATAAAATATTATAAAAATTCAGAATAATTGAAACTGATAAAAATATTTCTACAACTGGATAATAAATAGCATTCTTTAGATACATAGAGAAAACATTTATTTCATTATTATGAAGAAACCAATGAGCTAAACTTTAGACTCTCATGGACAGAAAATATAAACAATATCTAAATAAAGATACCACTCTTCCAGCAGCAAGTAAAAAGCAACAGCTGAGCACAGTGTCACATGCCTGTAATCCCAGTAATCTAGGATGTAAATTTGAGCCCACATTGGGCAACTTAGTGACTAAGTGATACACTATCTCAAAACACATACATGAATAGAGGGCTGGGGATGAAATTCAGTAGGAAAGCCCTTGGCTTAATCCATGGTACCACAAACAAAACAATAATACATACTTTGATAACAATAAAATTCTTTTTTTAACTCTAAAAGTGACATCTCAATTCTGAGGGTGTGGTGTGGCTCAATGTTCAATCTCCAGAAACAAACAAACAAACAAATGTGACATCTAGACACAATTGAATAGAAAATTTCCTTCTTAGGAGCAAAAACATTTGATGTATTAAAGTACATAATTAACAAAATTGGCCTTCGGGTCAATTTAATTGATAAAAGTTATTAAAATGTCAGTTCTCAAATCTCAAAATCCAAGTAAATAAGGTTATATCATTCATTTTCATTATTCTTATCATGTTTGAGACATGCTCATCTCTGGTGTCACCAGGCAGAAATGTAATTCTGTATATATCAGGCATGGATGTAATTCTGTGATTCTACAAATTTTTTTTCACTTGAAACTATGATGAATAAAGCTTGTTCTTTGTGAATGAGCATAGATATAATTCTGTGTAGAACTGTGTACAGACTTACATTGATGCCTAGTGACACCACAGAGATGGGCGTTCAAATCAAGGCTACTTTAGAGTAAAGGAAATTTTTTATTAATAGACTGGTGATGGCTTAGTAAGTGCTATAATCACATTTAAAACAAAGCATATTTTCTGCATGAGTAAAAAATAGGAAGATATATTCTTACACGAAACAAAATACAAAAAAAGTCAAACAGGCTTTATAAACTTTAAGACTATAAAACTAAGTTATGTAAATATTAGAATATTCCTTTTTTGTTTGTTTGTTTGTTTGCTTTTTGAGACGAAGTCTCACTGGCCTTGAAACCAAAGTTCAATTTGGCCTTGAACTCACTATGTAGTCCAGGCTGGCCTCAAATTCATGGTGAACCTCTTGCCTCAGCCTCCCTAATGCTGAGATTACAGGTGTGTACCACTGCACCCAGCTAGAATACTCTTCTTTTGAAGAAGTAAATTTTTCCTACACTAACATACCTAATGTCAGAAAATGTTCACATATAAAATCTGTCTTGATTAAAAATTATTTAAAGTTTTACTCAGAGAAAGTATTTCCAAATGGAGAAATTATGTCATAAAAGCATTGTATGTTTAGAACTAGTTATTCCTATTTAACAGATTCAAACATAATTTCCTTAAAAATAAACTATACCATTCTAACAGAAAAGTAACAACGTACATTTTGAATAATAAAATTTATATACATCTACAATGCCATTATAATACACTAAATACTTTTTAGCAGTTTTTCAAATCTACTATCTATGTGTGTGTGATTAAAAGCAATACATATAAAACAGTGGATCAGTATCAATGCATGGTAATTACAAGTATTTTTATTAATATTAATACATTTTTTTCTCTTTATAAGAACAAAATGGACAAGAGCAAGAAGCAATTTAAATACGTTAAGGGACCATTTTCATCTTCAGAATTCAGGATTATTTTAATCTTACATCATTGCCTTTTCTCTTTTACTTTCCTTTTTAGTTTTATTTTAGGATTCCCTATTTTTAATGTTCATACAGAGATTTCTTTAACTGAAATACCAAATAGTTTCTCTGGTGTGAAAAACTATAACAGTACACAGGATCCTAATGAGATCATTAATAATGTGAAATAGGAAGTAAAGGGCTAAAGGTGCAGGGAAAGTGGGAAGGGTGGGGTAAAGGTAATAAGGGAGAGGAAAAAAATGTGAGAAACTGAAAAATGGAAAAGTGTTTGTAAATGGGGACAGGAGGAGGGGGTGAAGGGAGGGCAGGGACAAGGGGAAAAAATGAGAATCAAGACCTATTATGTAAAGGTACAGGATCCCAACAATGAATGTAACTGTATTGTATACCTAGATTGTACCAATAAACTCAATTAAAAAAAAAAGAACAAAATGGTAGAAATACTAAATTGATGTCTTAAACCTTAATACCAGTGAGGAAAATCCCCTATCATTAAAGACAAGTCTAGAATTCACATTAAAACAAAAGAAGAGGAACAAGTACATTAAAACATTGAATCTTTAAAAAATAATTGCGAAGACTCCTTACTGTAACTCTACTTGTTGCTTTTTTGTATGTGAAAAATGCCTTTAATTTTTCAATGCCATGCAAATTTGTTGCAACATGCCTTTAGGCTTTTGTGTTTAGCTCTTTAAAATTATAAGCATAATTTATAGCATTGCAAAATCAGCTTCTAGTATGGAAACTGCAATGTATGGCTAATCATTAAAAATGATATGTATTTTAACATCAATAATAATGGAGTGTAACATCCAAAATATAATCAAAATTACTATAAAGAAACACTCAAATGACTGGCTCACATATTAAAATTCTTAATATTTAAGTGTTCTGAAACTCCAATTGCAGAAATTATATAAATTTTAACTGCTTAAAGAACAAAGTATTAAAGGGTAAAGGGAGGGCACGGACAAGGGGAAAAACGAGAACCAAGACCTGTCATGTAAAGGTACAAGATCCCAATAATGCATGTAACTGTACTGTATACCTAAAATGTACCAATAAATTCAATGAGAGAAAAAAAAGGAACAAATTATTATGTAGTTAATGATAACAAAACATTTCTCCCCAAATAATCTTCATTGAATTCCTGTATTCTCATATTTGAGCCAGTTCACGTTCATATCTTAAAAGATGGATGGAATGCATTTATCTTGAGATTATTTTAGACTCTTAAAAGTGACAAAAATAGTATAGAGCTTCTACATACACTCCACCAAACTCCTCTTATGTTAATGTCTAATGTGACTATTGAGAAATATTCAAAGTCAAGAAATTAATCTTACTTAACTATAACATTCAGATTAGTTTCCTCATCAAAATGATTTTTCTGTCCCAAGATCCCACATTATATTTAACTTTTATATGTCTTTTAATTTTTTCTAACCATTGACAGTTTCTCAGTCCTGTCTTTATGACTGACACATTGAAGAATAGTATTTTGTAGTCAAATGTTTTGTAGAATGTCCTTCAACTTAGATTGGTGTGGTACTTTCTAATGATGAGAAGAAGTTTATACATTTTGGGAGGGATGCCCACTGCGGCCTTCTCAAAACAAGATACCTGAGACCCACAATATTGCCATGTAGCACTGTTGATGTTAATTTTCATGACATGGCTAAACTGGTGCCTACCAGCATTTTCCAACTGTAAAGTTACCATTAATCTCTTCAAATAGTATTTTTATTTGAAAACAAGCAAAGTTCTCAAAAGCACTGGTAGGAGACCAAAAGCTGCCATTCTGTAGCACTGAACATAAGTCAATAAACTTTTGATTCAGTTTAGCAAATAATTCATCAATTTTTATCATTCAGACAATGTTTGTTCTTAAAAGAATAGTTCTGTTAATAGAATAGTGGATCCATTAGTTGGTTAGGGCTGCCATAATAAGTCATACTGTGATTGGGTGATTTAGAACAAGAGAAATTTATTGTCTCACAGTTCTAGAAGGTAAAAGTGTAAAATCAATGGTGGACCATGCTGCCTCTGAAAGTACTAGGGAAAGATATGTTCCATGCTTCTCTCCTACTTTATGGTAACCTCAGGTATTCTTCCTATACTCTCCTGTGTGTTTCTCTACATCTATATTTATGTGTCCCAATTTCCTCTTTTTATGAAGACACCAATTACATTAGATTAGGACCTACCCAATGACTTCATTTTAATGAATAATCTGAATACTCTAAATACAAAGTATCAGGGTCTAGGATTCCAACATATGTCTTTTGGGGGAGGACACAATCCATAACATTTGGTTAATTTTTAAAAAGTATTTAACTGACCTGAATGTATTGCCTGTTAAAAACCTCAAATCAAAACTATAAATTTCTACTAATAGAAGCTAGGTAAAATAATTTTTTGTGTGTTTTTTTGAGACAGGGTCTTGCTATGTAATCCAGGCTGCCTTGAACTTACTATGTAGCCCAGGATGGACTCAAACTTGTGGCTGTTCTCCTGCTATGCTTCTCAAGTGCTGGGATTACAGACCAAAAATAATTCTGGTGATAGTTCAAAAATAATTCTGAGACAGAGGAGAAGGGACCAATACTCCCCAAATGGTACTTTTTAAATTTTTTTCATTCCTCCATCTTTGACATTCATGGTCTTAAATGCTTCTGACTACTCAAGAGACTTCTGCTTTGTCTGTAGCATCTCTGATCTAGGTCTACCCCAGATTATTCCACCCCTTGGCCTCTCTGGATGACTGCCGCTTTGCAGCCACTTCAGATTAACCCACTCTAGTCCCAAGGAGCATTCTCTTACCTCGACTAAGCAGAAAATGTTCATTTAGTTGGCAAGATACTGTGTGCACATGTGTACGCCTGCCCTTTTGTCTACATAATCAACCTTCCTCTCTTATCAGATCAGTCCCTGTACTGCTTGCCATTATGATGCAGCATAAGAAGTAGTAAAGCCTCTTTCAGATGGATTTACTTTGCAATTCATGATTTCTATCTTTTGTACAGCAGAATAAGCTGGTTGCATAAGAATTGGTAACACTAAAGGTTACCAGTGCTGACAGCAACCAGCAGCTAGGAATGAGTGCACTAGTAGCCAGAGTGACAGAGCAATGAAGAGCTGCTGAGAACTGCTTGATATGGCTACTGAAAGAGTTCCAGAGAACTATTGGTAGTTGTTGGCTCTGCTTGGTAGAAAAACAGCAAGAAGAGTTACTAACACTAAGAGCTGAGAGCCACTGGTATTCAAAACTCAGAGCTATACTTTGTCTATTCATGACTTCTTTCTAAATTGGGCAAAAGAACCCTTGGCTGACTGGTAATGTCTTGTAATCAATCATCTCATTAAGCAAACTCCTCTAAAGTGAGATAGCTGATAATTTAAGAGCCTTTGTTTAGGATTCATATATATCTATAGCACTGACAAATCAACTAAAAAGGAAAATAATGTTATAATAGTTCATACTGTGAAATAAATAATTAAAGAAACTGGCTTTATCTGAAAAGCCTCAAGAGAAGGACTCTCATTTCTTGATGATTCTCTACTTACTATAAATTTAAGATCTGGTTATCTTTTTAAAAAGTCCTACTTAATTCTAAATTTTGATTTTACATTTTTAAAAATACACCGCCTCTTTAGTAATATAAACTGGTTTATATGATTTCTTACTCTGCATCCTGTAAATAATGCTAATTCTAACTAAAATCTGCATAGTCACCTGATATTACCAAAACAGTACACAATATTTATGTGTTTTATTCATTGAGGGATTATATTTTTATGTATATTACATTGCTTGAAATAAATCTCAGGATTTTTTGGTCTATATGTTTTCATCTTTCTTCTGCATGGTCTATGATGTTATCTGAGGTTTTTGGTACAAAGACATTAAATTGACAAAATAAAAGATTATTCTGCCATTTTTTCCATATCTCCGAGTTGTACATCATCTCATGGCTAATCAGTCTATACTTGTTTAACCACCCTGTGAGGTCCACAATAATTTTCCCAGCTGTATGATCATTAATGGTTCCAACTTGCCAACATAACCATGCAGTATCCTCACAGAAAATAGATGATGACCTTGGAGTACTGCCTAATAAGAACCTAATAATAAGCATATGCCCCCTTTTTTGGCATTGTTGTAGCTCCTGAGAGCCTCAGCTGAGGCATTCATGTACCCCATTATCGTGGCATGAAGGATGGCAAAAGTGCCAGAAAACTTAATAATCAAAGTTATTCTATCACCTGAGATTCAAAACCTAATCCTTCAAATTCATCTTTCCTTTTCTTCTTTCTTTCAATAATTATTTTTAGGGCCAGGGATGTACCTCAGTGGTGCCATGCCTGCCTGTAAAGCAAAAGATCCTGAGTTCAATCCCCATAAAAAAAAAAAAAACACAAAAAACAAAACCACACACATAATATGTTTTTATATTTTATACCAGGCACTGAATGAACACATGATCTAGAAGAAGAAAACAGATAATGGTCCTTGCGCTTTAAACATAAAAGAAAGGATAAATAAAACAATATCAAACATATAATTACATAATGGGAAGAGTGTTTTGGAGGAAATTAAAAGGTACAAGGATACATCATGAACAATTACCTACACACTATGTTCAGTGGAGTTATCTGTAACTAAGGCCTGTATTAGTCAAAACTTTTCAAAGAATAACAACTATTAAGATTAATTAATTTATTATAAGGAATTGGCTCATGAGATTATGGAGGAAAACTAAGAAAAGCCAATGGTTCTGAGAATTGTAGAGGTGGTGGTAGAAGTTCCAATAATGGAGACGACTGATATCCCAGATAAAGCAGTCAGGCTGCAAAACAAATTACTTCCTCTTCTTTCTTTTTATTTTATCCAAGTTTTCAAGGAATTGCATGATGCCCCCCCCCTAATCTCAGGAGGGCAATTTTTTCTATTCAGTACACAGATTCAAATGCTGATCTTACATTGGGACAACCATAGAGACACATTAAAAAATAATTTTTAATTTGGGTATCCTGTGCCTCATAAAATTAATCATCACATGGACTCAGTATATTTAATGTGAGACAAAAGAGTATCTGACAAAAAAATCAGCCTTAAAAAGATCCTTCAGATGGAGAAGCAGAGTTGGGAAGGAAATTTTTGTATCTATATTAGAAAGGCTGAAAGACAACAGGACAGAATTGGAATAGGCCAGATAAATTCATAGAAATAGGTATACAAAACACCAGTAGGTGAAAAAGTTACTGAATGACTGAAATAGCTCAAAAGCTACTAGAAAATGCTCAGGTGAGATGAAGAAGTTGAATGGAAGGTTTACCAAGACCCAATTTCTCTCTCCTCTTGATTCTGCTTCCACAGGTAGGCCCTTCCTACCACTTTTGTGGGGGTGTGGAAAAAGGGTCTCTTACCTCACCAGGACCAAAAAAATCCCTACATGGAATCTCATTGGTTTTGATTAGTCTGACTTGCATTATGTGCCTATTTCTTAACTAATTATGTTTTTTCTAGGGTCTTAGTAAAAAATTTAGAAAAAATAATTTAATTTACTTTTGAGGAGATAACTTTTGGTGGTGATAATACTATAGTAAAGTGGTTGTAAGAATCCTACACAGATAACAATTATAAAAACTGAGTTACAAAAAAATTAAAACAACTAAAGATACTAGAAAGCATCAAAAAGCATAGTAAAGGCAGAGTAGAGCATAATTTGAAAAAGTGGTAACTAAAAGTAGGATAAAAAATGTGACTTTGTGGTCCAATTACACTGATCAATCCCTGGTTGTAACCACAGAAAATGGCAGAATAAGAAATAGCAGACTTATGAACTAAAGGCAAAAGTGGTCAAAATTCAGCGCTACATAAGCACCTGGAAACTTAAAGGAGAAGAGTCGGCATTGAGTAAACCACAGAACAAATAAAAACCAAATTTAGAATTTAGACTATCCAAAGATTCTATCAAACAGCTAGCAAAAAATGTAGAGAAATCTACTCTTGAAAGGCAGAGCTACAAGAGCAGACGTGTTAAGTTTGATGCATTTCTTAATTAAGTGCGCAATTAGCTCAGGAGCAGAAAGCAATGCAGCACCCAAAGCTGGCAGAGCAGTCAGGAAGTTAGGGCATAATTTTAGAAGCAAAGAAACTATGAAGAAGAAACCTATCTCTGCTTAAGTACTTTGCTGGCTAAGAAGAGTTACAGAAATAGACATTCACCAGGGCTTAGTTTAAAAAAGCATCATTGGGAAGCCAAGAGAATAGAACATAGATATCATTAGTATATTTCTGACCACAATACAACAAAAATGGTAATTAAAAAAAAACAACCTAATTCTTAAATTGCTGGATTGTAAGCAACCCATCAGATCAAGAATTAACAAAGGAAAATATAAAATATTTTATTGGCATGAAAGGAAAAGGATAATATATAAAAATTTATAGGTTGCAGCTACAGCAGTTCATAAAAGGGAAATGCATAACACTAAATTTATACATAAAAAGGAGAACTTCCTCCAAAATTATTTAAGCTTTCCCTTAAACATACGGAACAAAGAACAGGAAATCACATCCAGAAAAAGACAGAAGGAAGTCATAAAGGACGTAAGTCAATGAAACAGAAAAGGAGAAATTGAGAAGAAAATCATTGAAATGATAGCTCATTCCTCCAAAAGATCACTATAATTGATAAATCTGTGATCACTAGAAAAGACATAAATTTTTCATGTCAACAATGAAAGAGAAAACATCACTATAAATTATGGATACATCAAAAAGATATGGTAATACTCAACTAACTTTGGGCCCATAAATTCAATGACAGGTAAAATGGACAAATTTTTTGAAAGACACCAACCAAATCTAACTTGAAGAAAACTAATGTGAATAGGAAAGATAACGTATTTGTATTTGTATTCATGTGTGCACGTATGTGCGTGTTTGTGTGTATGGCATACTGGGAATGGAATCCAAGGCCTCACCATATTATGAAATTAAAAATAAAAGGCTATCTAATCACCTCAATAGATGCAAATAAGGCATGTCACAAAATCCAACACCAATTAACAACAACAACAAAAAAAACCTCAGTAAAGTGGGAAAAGGAGGGAACTTGCTCAATCTGATATAAGGTATTTAAAAATATATACATCATATTTATTGGTGAAAAAACAAATGCTTTTCTCTCAGAATCAAGAACAATATAAGGATGTTTGCTATTATCACTTCCAACATTGTACTAAAATGTACAATTTCATTAAGTAAAGAAATACAAGCCGGGTTGCAGATTTAGCTCAGTGGTGCCTCACCTGCTTCATATACGCAAGGTCCTGAGTTCAATCCCCCATGCAAAAAAGAAAAAGAAAGAAAGAAAAGCTTGGTGTGGTTACTTTCTATCCTCTTCCTCCCCCTTTTTTTCTCCCCAGTGCTGGAAATCATTGGATTGCAGGGAGTGGTATGATCAATTTGAACAGTGGTATCTTTGACTGAACCAGAGATAATTTCTTTAAAGGGTCAATTAGGCAGTAATACTTTGAAATTATTCATGGGGACCAGAGACCAGCTTGTCAATAATTTTATAAGTAATTCCTTTTTAAAAATCTCTTTCAGCCTTAGTGATTTATCTCTAGCTGACTTGACTGATATATTAAACAAGTCCCAAAATTGGTGAGAGTCTAAAAACAAAACACCAATTCAGTCTGTCGTATTAACCTAGTCTATCCCTCAACCAAGTGAGTTTTTAATTTATACCCCATCAGAATTGCTATAGTCTTGAATGTTGGTGTTTCCCCCAAATCTTGTACATTAGAACCCAATCTCTTAATGTGACAGTAGTAAGAGGTAGGTAACTGGGCACGGCAGTGCATGCTTATAATCCCAGCACTTGGGAGGCTGAGGCGGTAGGATTGCTGTTAAGTTTGAGGCCAGTTTGGGCTTCATAGTGAATTGAAGGCCAGCTTGTTCTATAAAAAAAGGCCCTGTCTCAAAAACACAAAGCAACACAAAACAAAGCAAAACAAAACAAGTAGTAGAGGAGGGTGTTTGGGAAGTGGTTAAATCATAAGAGCTTTGCCCTCATGAATGGGATATTAGAGCCCTCATAAAACAGGTTGACAGAATTGTTCTGTCTCATTTCCACCATGTGAAGACATAGAAAGGAGGGGCTGTTTTGGAAGTATAAAACAAGCCCTCAGCATTATGGTTCTGATATGTTTTGGTCTCCTAAAAGATCATGTAGTAGAACTTTGGTCCCTAGTATGACAGTAATGAGAGGAGATGGATCTTTAAGAACTGGGACCTGGTGAAGGTGATTAGGTCAGGGGACAACACCCTTGAAAAATGTGTTAATGTAGTTCATGCAAAACTGTATTAGGGTACATGACAGCGGGTTGTTACAAAGTGTGCGCTCTGTGTGCTTGGCCCCTTCTGCAAGCAACCATTTCCCTTTCCACTTCTCTGTCATATGGTGACACAGTCAGGGAGTATTCATCATACACCACCACCATGATGTAACACAGAATAGAGTAAGACATGCATCAGACATCAGATGTAGTAGTGCTTTGATTTTGGATTTCAAAACTATAAAAAATTTCTTATGTTTATAAATTACCTACTCATGTATTTTATCATAGCAGCTCAAACAGTCTAGGAGGTAAATAAAATCTTTAAAATAATGCATAAAATGGAAGGAAAGAAGGATTTATTAAACGAGAAACAAAAGATAACCATACACAAAAATACTGATAAATTTGATTACATTAAATTTAGAAGCTCTATTTATCAAAAAACAGTGAAAAGTAAAAAAAAATCATAAATCATATACTGAGAAAAGCTATCTCTCCCAGTTAAAACTGACAAAAGAACCAGTATCCAATATAGAAAACAAACTAAAAAAATATTTAGAAAAAATATACAACCTGTTAGAAATACACTATACATCAAAGCCTTAAACAGGCACTTTAAGAAAGAAATCCAAAAACCTAAAAACTTATAAAAAACTTAAAAGCCACATAAATGAAACACTACTACACAGTCATCACTGACAAAAGTCAGAAAGTATGACAGGGCCAAATGTTAGGAAGGATCAGGAATTTTAACACACCCCTTGCAGAAAAAGAAACTGGGACAGCTGCTGAAGCTGAGGACATCTTTAAAAATGTACACTTATGGGGCCAGGGATTTAGCTCAGTAGTGCCACCGCCTGCCTTGCAAGCACAAGGACCTGAGTTCAATCTCTGGAACAAAAAAAAAAAAAAAAAGTACGCTATTTGCATCAGTAGTACCCATGTATAATTATGATCATAACAACATTGTAATTGACAAAGCTGGAAACGCTTCAAGTGGATATGCAGTTATATGTACATTCTACTCACATGTAACACACAAAAAAAGATAACTTCATCTTTTACCCTTTAAAACTTACTCTTCCTCTATATTTCTCAGTATGTCACCCTTCCATGAGATACTTCAGTCATGCCAAAGGTTCTCTCTCTCTAAATATCCCCTTGGACAAATTCAGTTTGTATGTCCCATAAAAATCTACTCCCTAAATAGTGTTGAAATGGTGTTTCTTCCTCAACCTAGAATACTCCTTAACTCTGGCCATTTCTCATCTAAGTATAAAGACAAGGTCATCTCTGCCTCTAATTTTTATCTCTATTGCAAACTGCTGCTCCAAATGTTGCTAGAACTATCATTTTGAAAGCCATGTGACTGTATACAACTATTCTTTTTCAATAAAATAGGAATAGGACAGTGGGTACAATTTACTAGACATCTACTATATGCATTTATTCTCATAATGCTACAGAACAGGTGTTATGCTTACATTACACATTAGATGAACCTGAGAAAAGGATAATTTATCCATATTCACATAGATAATCAGTGTTTAAGCCAAGATTCAATCACAGATCCTTCTGACAGCAAAGTCCTTGTTAATCATTACATTATTCTGCATAAATTCCTAAGTATGACATATAAAGTTCTAAATGATTTGATCTTTTCCTAATCTCCAACTTGACCTCTTCCCTGTCCCTCTGCTCTACTTAACCATATCACCAGTCCATTATTTTCTTCTTCCCTTACTAATAATCCCTATTTTATTTACAATGGAAATATACTCAGCTAAAAATTATTCTTTCCAGCCTTCCCTGAAGTTGATAATACCACTCATGAGTTCTGATGAAAGAGATATAAGTAGAAATCTCTGGGTGGGGTTTCTGGGAAAGATCTTTAAAAGGAGTCAAAAGAGTCAAAGCTGGCATGAAAAGTTTGGTTATTATCCCTATCTTCTTTCCTTCCTGGAAAAAAATGCTCTATATACATCAAGCCTCTTATAGTCCTGAGATACACACGTGAGCATGAAAACACCATTCCTCAGAAGACAGAAAGTAAAATTAGAAGGAGCTTAGGTCTGTGATGACATTTCCTACTTCAGGACTGCCTATCTATGGGCTGGTGTGTTTATTTGCCATATTTTAGTTTACCTTTCTTATCCACAGCGAATCACTATCGTAACTAACACATACCCTATTCTGGAGACTTACTGATCAACTTGTAATTTATTTAATATACCATGATTTGGCACAAATTGTAGAAACCCGGAACTAAAATACATAGGCCAATCCCTCTCTAATTTCTAAAAGAAAAGCAGGCCCCTGGTCCAGCTGAAAGTGGAAAAGTGTTAAAAAGTTTATTAGCTTTTTGTATTCTACATTTGTATAGCATTTGTTTGAAGAGATCTACCTCAAAAATGGTTTGAGAACAACTGGTCTATGATAGTTTATCATTCAAGTTTCTTACAGGTATTTTTTGTATTCGGTCAAGTAACCAAAAATTTCAAACAAATTGATTCTGTAAAGTTTATTTGTGAGATTATGTTCCCTCAGCTTTCATGTGAAGCCAACATGTAAAAAAGCCTAACTATCTGAGAACCTGGGATAGAGGATAGTGTGCATCACTTGTCATTTCATACAAATGCTTCAGTGGCATATACTCCACATCACTCTGGACTAGAAAAAAATGAGTTTTTTTCTGAGGAACTAATACTAGCACTAGGGTAACGTGAACCATATAGTCTTTTCTTTTTATGTTTCCCTTTTATTCTTAGGAGTCAGCAAATTTTTTGTTTAATAACTGTGGCTTCTTTAGCTAAAATCCTTTTATTTCTTAGAGCCTATCTTTTAATGTTTTAGTTAATTATTTTTATCATGCCTCTTATGTTTAGTTAAAGCTGTCTCAAATTATTTTTATAAGTAAGCAGCTTATTTCCAAAAAGCTATTCCTTGAGGGGAAAGAAATATTACTCTTGGCAATAAGACCAAGAAAATCCATATATGCACATAACCTTAGATTAAAAATCTTAATGCACTGTTATTTTTTTTTTTTAACCTGAATCACTGTAACAAAATTTAAGCAGTGTGGGGAAAGGTAATTTTCCAAGAGTCTGGGCATGTTATTGCTGGAGCCCAAGAATGGCAAGGCCTTAGCCATTCTAAACAGCCTACTTCTCAGAGTTTCCTTCACAGTAGGTAACCTTAAAGGACGAAGTAACATCTTTCCCCAAAGAGTAAGTTTGCCTTCATATATGTTAAAAACACAAGACTCATGGAGCTCAGTGTTCCTCTGTTATGACAGAAACACACTGAATCACTGGATCAACATTACTTATATGGGAATTAGACATAGGGAACCAAAGCCAACACATCCTCTGCTCTTGATGTAGGCTGCTGTGTTAGCAATAAAAGCTCTGATCCAGATGTATTATGTCTTCTGCCAGCATCTATAATAGCAAGAGACTAATTTTTAAGTAGATATAATCTCACATCTTGACAAGGTATTATATTCAACAGAAAAGAATTAATCATTTAAAGTGTGAAAGCAAGCTTAAATTATATCCTTTATAGCTTAAATTTCTATAGGTAGACATAGCATTAATAAAGATAATAAAGAAATTTCTCTAAATAAAATAACTACTTTAAAGAACAGAATGGATTCAAAGGGCCCATGAAAGAACTGTTGAGATTTTGGCATTTTAAAGATAAAAATTGTTGTCTCTATATACCAAAAAAACTGAGATCAAATTATTTAAGATAGATACGTTGGCCCATTATCACTCTTTATTTTAAAATGGAGAGAAATATCAGATACTATACAGGCCAAAAATAATGACTCAAATAAGACAAGAAACTAGTATGCTGAGTTTTACAGGCTAATTAAGCATTTTCCTAAGTAGCTGATGTAGCAGAAGAAAATAGAAGGCTTTATTTTAAACATGAAACAGCCAACTCTAAAAGTTTAAAATAAAAAATTATCTTACCTAGAAAGTGAAAAAAGCTGATGTTATAGGTACTTAAAATATGTGTGAATAGAGGATACACTTCTGAATAAACAAATAGATTATATTCAATTTAGACATCTCAATGTAAAACCTCCATACTCCTTTAAATACCAGATAAATGATTTTTTAAAAATTACTCCATTCTAGACATAATTTCTGACCTTACTCAAAATTTCTGACCCTACCCCTTCACCAATTCTGAACCATTACTAACAAATTATACTGCCAACACATAAGTAGTTAGAATTATAAATTCCAGCATCAATAATTCAGAAAAGTAAGGAAAAAGTACCCAGAAAATTCAAGGTTCTGTATTCAAGGGTGCTACTGCAAATTCCAACATGAAAAACAAAGATATTTATAGAGAATCACTACAAATGTTAAAGGCTGATTCAGAAACAAATACAAAGTAAGATAGTAGATTAGAATAATATATTTAAAGGAGCTGAGAACTGAAGAGTTATAAAAGACAGGAAAGAATAAATACAAAAGTATAACTGTGTGCAATAATTTAAGAAGAGTAATCTAAATGAAAAAGGCAATTGTAGAGTAACTATTTTTTTCCTCATGGAGTTTATTGGTACATTTTAGGGATACAGTACAGTTACATTCATCATTGGGATCATATACCTTTACATGACAGGTCTTGGTTCTCATTTTTTCCCCTTATCCCTGCCTTCCCTTCATCTCCTCCTCCCCTCCCTATTTACAAGTACTTTATTTCAATTTTTTCATTTTCTCATGTTTTTTTTCTTTTCCCTTATTTCCTTTCCCCTACCCTTCCCACTTCCCCTACACCTTTAGCCCTTTTCTTCCTAGTTCACATTGTCAATTATACCATTAGGATATTATGTACCATTATAGCTTTTCACACCAGAGAAACTAATTGGTATTTATATATGCGTGACTTATTTATTTCACTTAGGTGTACATCTTCAATATGTATCCATTTTCCTATGAATGACTCTAATTTCTCATTCTTTATGGCTGAGTAGTATTCCTTTTTATAGAAAAATCACATCTTCTTTATCCAGTCTCCAAGTGATGGGTAAATGGGCTGTTTCCAAGTTTTGGCTATTACAAACTGTGCCACTATAAACATAAAGGTGCATATATCACTGTGATATGATTCATTTAATTCTTTTGGAAAGATACCCAGCAGAGGGATTGCTGTGTCAAATGGAACCTCTTATCCCAGCCCTTTGAGGTATCTCCATACTGATTTCCATAGTGGTTGCAACAATCTGCACTCCCACCAACAATGGAGAAGGGTTTCTTTCTCCCCACAACCCCACCAACATTTGTTATTGGTTGATTACTTGATAGCAGCCATTCTTTGTGGGGTGAAGTGGAATCGCAGTGTTGTTTTCATCTGCATCTCTCAAATGACCAGTGATGTGGAACATTTTTTCATATATTTACTTGCTGCTTTTACTTCGTCTGAGAAATGTCTGTTCATTTCAGATGCCCATTTTGAATCAGGTCTTTATATTTGGGGGCACTGATTTTTTTTTGAGTTCTTTATATATTCTAGATAATAGTCCTTTGAGGAGCAGCTGGTAAAAATTTTTCCCCACATTGTAGGTTGTCTTTTAGTTCTGTTGATGGTTTCTTTTGCAGTGCAGAAGCTTTTTAATAATATGAGATTCCAGTTGATTCTTTCTGCTAGTTCCCGTGATACTGAGGATTTGTTCATTTAGTCTTTTACCATGCCAATGTCTTTAAGAGTTCTGCCTAACTTATCTTCCAGCAAATTTAGTGACTCTTTTTTAATATTTAGATCTTTAATCCACTTGGATTTTAGTTTAGTACATGGCGAAAGATAAGGGTCTAGTTTTAATCTTTGGTGGGTTGAAATCCAGTTTTTCCAACACAGTTTATTAATGAGGCTATCTTTCCTCCAGTGAGGATAGTTGACTCCTTTGTCAAAGATGAGATAGCTGAGTACATCTGGAGTTTTTTCTGAACCTTCCAATCTATTCCACTGATCCTCAGGTCTGTTTCTTTGCCCGTACCATGCTGTTTTTACCACAGTGGCTTTGTAGTATAGTTTCAGATTGGGAATTGTTATATACACTGCCATGCCTCTGTTGCCTAGGATGGCTTTTGCTATAGAATAGCTATTTTTGAGCATACCACATCAACAATGGACCTTAGAATTTGGGCATCATTTTATGTAAAAGCAAAATGTGGACAAAACTGTTAAATTACTGGATGAGGACCATATAAGGTACTGGAAGAGAGGAGTTATTATTGATTTTAAATACATAAATGCTATTTTACTTACTTTTAATCACTAAGAACATTCTAGAAAATCATTCTATGATAATATGACAAAACGTCATCCTTCTTATTCTACTCATTAGAAAAATAAAAATAACTTAAAATGTATTTGACAATTTGCTAAAGAATTTTGTAGGCAGATATTCCATTTTAGCATTTCATCTATACATAATTATAAATCTAATTTTCAAAAAGTAAAATATCACTTACTTCTATAGTTTACTCTATAAGATAAAAAACATTTAAGGTTAAAATGCTTCCTACCAACATAGAAATGTATTAATCAAATTCAGGCCTGTTTTTAAAAAAAGGATGTATTATCCCAAATTTCAATAAAAACACAAAGGATGAACTGGAGAAATAACAATAATACTTTTTACATAATTAATCAAAACCAGGAATATTTTCACATTAGAAATTTTTACTCTTTATAGCAAAAAAAATTTTTTTTTCAAGGCTAGGGATTTAGCTCAGTGGGACTGTGCCTGCCTCACAAGCGCCTAAGTTCGATGCTAGGTATGAAAAAAAATTTTTTTTATACTGAAAAACTTATGCGCTAAACTTTTACAATATTTTCCATGGAATATATACAAACATATAGTTTACATACAAATAATCTGCCTTAGTACACATCTGTGAACTAGGCTTATGGACCATGAGATCATTTCAAATATTGGAAAAAATCTTACCACCAAGGACTCTTTTTGTCTGCCTTCACTCTTTCATTGGTCTATTATTATATGATTTTACACTTACTGATTCATTAATTGAAATGGTTAAATAAATTAAGAGATTAAAATTAAACTTTCAAAGAGAATTTTTTTTATAACTATGGAATGTATGGAATAAGCAGGGCTACTCCAGTGTAAAATCCAGAAAAAGCAAGAAGAGTAGATGTTTAACCTAATCATTAATTAACAGGTCATGGAGATCACAAGAACATTTTATTTAGAGTCATGGATACAAATTATTAAAAGAATGTCTTTCTAAAATTAAGTTAATAAAGAATATTTACCACATGGGGTGATTGCAGAGCTAAGTGAAGAAACTCCAGAAGAAAGGCCGCCTTTTGAAATTGCTGAAGCCACAGAGGGTGTAGAAGATGAAGTTGGTGCAGTAGAGGAGGCTGTTGAAGATGGCAATCGTTCTCCAGACTCCATATCTATGACATGAAGAAAAGAGCTAATTTTCAGAATTATAATTTTTAAAAGAATTAAACTATATTTAAACTTTATATTTATATTTGTTTTATTATATTTATTTTATATTTATATATAAATATATCTACATTTTCACTTGCTTTTAAAAATATGTAATAAATTTCAGAATATATATATATATATATATATATATATATGTATGTATATATATATATATAATATGGACAAAAATAGTGCCATGGCTTAAAATGGTATGTCCTCAATAAAAATCATGTTGAAGCTTAATTCTTCAGTGTGGAAATGTTGGAAGATGAGACTTTTAAAGAGGTGATTAGGTCCTCAAGAGGCACTGATGTCTTTCTTGTGGGACTGGGCAGGAGTAAGTAAATTCTTATTTTCTTGAAAATGGATTCTTTGAAGAGCAGGTGGTTAAAAGAGGGGAAATCACTCCACATAATGAACTTTTCTGATCTTGAACTTCCCTGCCTTAAGAACTGTGAGCTACATATGAACCTTGAGAGGAAAATGTAGTGAAAAATAAACTCATTAGTATGAACAATACAAGAAAAATATGTCAAAGATGAAGGTCTATAGATGATTTGATTTATCACAGATATTTACCATGATTTAAAGCAGTGGTCTAAACCAGAGGTAATCTTGTAACATCCTTCCTCCCTAATAAGGAAAATTTGAGAGACATACTTGATTGTCACAACCAAAAGAGTGCTAACAGCATTGAGAAGGCAGATTCTGAGATGTTGCTAAATACCTTATAATACAGAGGACCCCCAAAACACACAATTAACTAATCCAAAATGTTAGTAGTGATAAGGATGAGAAACCCTGATTTAAAGAATCAAAAACTATACTCAACTAGCCAAAACTTTCCCTTAAGTATTATTACTATATACAGTTATAACAGTAAAATGATCAAACTGATTTTGATGATTGAAATAGGTATAAAATTACATTCAATGTGTCTTCTGTGTCAGCATATGTTTAATAGTCTAATATTTTATATTTTTTCCAGATTGCCTAAAACTGATAATTTATGATATACAATTAACATCCATCATAATGCTCATTGATACTGGGTAACATAAATTTGCTTTTATTTTATTAAAATGATATTTATTAATAACAATCCAGAGAACAGACAAAAATTGAAATGTGTGAAAATAACAGACCACAAATAATTTCTTCCCTGAATGATGCTTTTAGGTATTACAAAAGTCAATGATCAATTTTTAAAATTAATTTTATTGGTACATTTTAGGTATACAATATAATGACATTCATCATTGGAGATTTGTACCTTTACATAATATACCTTGATTCTTATTTTCCCTTCTTCTCATCTCCTCCCTTCAACCCCTCCACTCCTCCCTATTTACAAAGATTTGTTTCCATTTTTTCATATTAATTCCATGATCAATTGTTAACGATAACTTTGTTCAAATTCATTTATATAAAATATTCCTACCTTGTATAATCATAGTTTATGAATACTGACAGCTGGCAGATATAAACCTGAACAGGTGCATACAAAGAGGGTAAGACATGTTGGCTAACAAATGTAAACATGATCAGATCTTTGTGTTTTGGTTTCACAAACACTTTAGTATTAAAAATATAGTCCAAGGGGATGTAGTTTAGTGCACAGCAGTTTCCTAGCATGTGCAAGGCAACTAAACATCTAGACATACAATATATGAAGATATTAAGTAAAAAACTAAGCATAAAACAAATGAAAATGTGTAGGAAATAGAAGTAGGAATAGGAGATGAGGCAGAAATACCTTATTACAAAGCAGAAAACCTATTCTCTGAATATGTTCACAGGAAAATGGTTCTATTTAGAAAACATTTAGCTATCTACAGTTGCATAGTTATTTTTAAGAATTAAGTATAACACATTGTGATTTAAAATATGAATATATAAAATAAACTGATTTCTTTTATCACTTGACACATTTTAATCACCACTGTAAACAGTCAACTAACTGTATACTGAAACAGAAGCCTCTTGGCAACCAGGTACTCTGTGCTCTAGTCTGTGATCTGGGGCAAGTCTCAGACTTCCCTAAATACTACTTTTCTTACTTTACAAATAGTGCAAATGAATTAAACTAGCTCTCAAATCTCTGTCAGAGTTTTATAAAGTTGCTGGTTAAAAACCAAGCTCTTTTTCTAAATATATAAGACAAAAAAACACAAAATTTACACTGATTAAAATATTTAATAATTTCATTTCATTTTTCTATCATCCTTCCTTTCATTGGCCACAACTCTATTTCCAAGTATGTATCATGCTAAATTACAGATTTCTGTTAAATCTTTTAAAAATTTACTCTTTTCTTATTTATGCCTCAAGAGACTTGATGATGAGAAAATAATCCAAGAGTAAAGCAGCAGTTTTCATATTGCTTAGGAAATAATCTATTCAGGGAGTATATTTTTCCAGCCAAAGGATTAAGGATTCTTTTGCAATGAGGTATCAGTGAGAAAGAGGTTATCCTTACACATACAAAATAGACATATAAGAATATTAAGGGAAGATTTCAGCAGGATTTAACATCTAGATGAGTATAGTCTATGAATTTAAATAAGACTAGACTTAGAAATTTCTAACAAGGATACAAAGGTTAGAAAGAAAAACAGAGACAATGGTTAACTGATCCTTTCAACTACAAATGTAAGGGGCTCCAAAGAACAAGCCAAAGATCTAAAGACTTAAGAAACACGAAATTTTAATTGTAATATCTAAGACAATTCTGAAAAATTGTGAGCAATACATGAGACTGAACAAATAAAGTATCAAATACAAATCTTAATATTGTATGAAAAATATATGTATACTGAGAAGCCCAGGAAATACAGTCTAAGTGCTACAAGTTTGATGAGCTAAAAGAAAAACTTGCCTTTAATGCAGAAGATGCAGAGCTTATATATCATGGAAAACATACATGCACACAGAACAAAACAAAGGCTAGAGATTGTGTATACTAAGAAGAAAAAAAAATTTTTTTGCCCTCGTGCCCCTAACATTAGGTTTCTTTATAATATTATCACTTTCTTGCTCAAATTCCTTCAAAGGAATTTATCCTAGATTATACACTCATATACTCAGGTAAAGAAATATTTAAAGGATGCTTACTACAATACTAACTGCAAAATAATTAAAAACATCATAAAGGAATTCTATCAATAAGGAATTTCATTAATAAGGGATTGTTAAATTAGATTTTAAGTTTTTACTAGAGTACTATGTACCTGTTAGAAATGATGTAGGTCTGTATTAGCTAATATGTTAGGTGAAAAGAGCAAGGTGAGGAAAAATGAGAACAGCAAGAACTTCTTTGTGATTAGAAAAGGAGAGGGAGCTGCGCAGGCAGGGCCCCTTTGCTGTCGCAACCCCTTTGGCTCTGCCCTGAACCAGCCAGAGCACGGGGTGCCCAGGCTGCTGCAAGGGGTGAGGAAAAGCCAGGGCTGAGCTTTTCCTGCTGTGCCAGGGCGACCCTCCCTGAAGAAATGAGTGGTGGCTTGGCTGCAAGTAAGAGCACGTATGTGTCCAATTTGCCCTTCTCCTGACAACAGTTTACACTGGATATCTTCCAAGTATGGCAGAGTTGTAAAGGTGACTATAATGAAAGACAAAGATATGAGGAAGAGTAAAGGGGTTGCATTTGTATTATTTTTGGATAAAGACTGCACAAAATTGCACCAGAGTCATGAACAACAAACAGTTGTTTGTAGAGTGATAAAGGAAAGCACTGCTATTGACAATGGGAGAACAGCTGAATTCATTTGAAAGTGAAACTACTTTGATAAACTGAAGTGTTACCAATGTGGGGAAAGTGGACACTTAAATTATTATGCCTGTCCAAAAAATATGCTCAGAGAATGTGAGCCTCCAAAGAAGAAAGAAAAGAAGAAAAAGAAAATTACTGAACCAGAAGAAATTCAGGACCTAGCAGAAAGTGAAGACAAAGGGGAAGACCTGGCTCTCCACAGTCTCAGCCTAGTCCTTAAGTCCCATCAAGCCAAGACTGAAGAACAGAACAAATGGAAACCTGGTGCAGGGTGCCCCAGGATAAGAAGAGCACATACTTCAGTGATGAGGAAGAATTTAGTGATTAGAGTTGTATAATGTAGATGGAAGGAAAATAAAAACCATCTGCAGTACAATTATTTGCATATAAGAACAGTTAGGACCAAACGGTATTTTTTAAAACCATAAAACAGTACTTAGAAGATGAAAACTAATTTTTTAAATTATCATGTTTCAAGCTGGGTACAGTGACATACTCCTGTAATCCTTGCACTCTGGGACGATAAGGCAGAAGGACTGCAAGTTCAAACCCAGCCTGGGCAACTTGGCTAGTTAGCCATACCCTATCTCAAAATAAAAGATAACTTTAAAAGTTACACTGAGGATGTAGTTCAGTGTGAAGGCCTTGAGTTCAATTCCCATATAGAAAACAAATCATATTCTACCTTGTCTTGGCACACTATAGACTTAACATCTCTAATCCAAAAATCCAGAATGCTCAAGTGGAGAAAATTCCATACCACACAACTATGATTCATGGGCTATATTATAAAAACTACTATATCCAATTGCCTTCAGGTTATGTATGGAAGGCATTTATGAGGCATAAATGAAATTCATGCTTAGATTGAGGTTCCATCTAAAAAATAACATTCTATATATGTACATATTCCAAAATACTTCTGGTCCCAGTTTTTTTTTGGTTTGTTTGTTTGGTCATCAGACAGGGTCTTCCTATGTAGTTCAGGCTGGCCATGAACTTACTATGTAGTAGCTGAGGCTACCTTCAAACTTAAGGCAATCCCCCTGCTTCAGCCTCCAAAGTGCTGGCATTAGAAGGAGAATGCCACTGCACCTGGCTGGTACCAAGTACTTGGGATAAGGGATTCCCCGTCTGTACTAAAACTCAGGATTTGTGAGTAATAATCAAACTTTCAAACAACTAATTTTAATAAAAATAAAACAAATACTATGATGCTAATTCTAGTTTTATCCCATTAAAAGGTAGGTATTAAAATGATTTGAAAACTTTACTGCAAATGCTTTAGTCATGTCTCACTGGTTTATAAGTACTTCTGAAATAAATTCAATCTTTCAAAGAAAGCTTCATATGAACTGAAAAAATAAGAGGTTTATTAATAGTACTGTTCATAAACTTTTCAAAAATAAAATAAAAAGGGAGAGGGATGTATTTAAAAACTGTATACTCATTGAATATTTCTGGAAAATATATATGAAGAAAATGATCACTGTATTTACTGTATTAAGCAAAGGGACTAGAGACTTGGATTCTGGGTGGAGGAGTTATTTTTCATTGTTTATCTATTGTGCCTCCTCAGTGTTTACCATATGCATGTATTAATGTCAGTGAAATCAATAAAAATAGAAAGGTCTCTAAGGGTTTGTTATTGTTGGAAATTATCCTTCAAAATGCTCCACCAAGTCTTCAGTTACCGTAAGCACTTTGGAGTAGGGGCTCTGGTTCTAGCTCATATGTTACTTGCTTTCATCAAAGCTCTTTTAAAAAAAAAAATTAAATTTTAGAATTCTGTGTATGAAGAAGGGTTCTACTGCTTTGAAAAAAGGTTTGCAAACTGCTCAAATATCTGATCTAGTGAATATGTCACATTCCAGTATATACTTAATGACATGGCCCTATTTCCAATGCTATTTACTACAACCTCAAAATCTGAGACTTTACTTTCAAGTAGGAGTCACTTTTACTGTTCTCTGGTCTTTAATTCATAACTTCAAGCCTTTGTACAACTTATCTTCAAACTAATTCCTATTCACTGCCAAGGACATCTTCCCAATTCTGCATTCCAAACACTCATTTCCTGATAGGTATAGTCAATTGCCTACTAGATGAGGCTGTGAGTGATGCAATTTATTATCTAGCTACTATTCCCTTTTCAGTTTCCCAGTGCATGCTCAGTTCTTTCATTTCCATCTTCATTTTTTAAAAAGAGTAGACTTTAAATAAGTGAATAAGAACAAAATAAGATAAATAAAAAGTAATTGCCTCTATTGACATTAATAATTAGGAACCTACCTAGGCAGGGTTCTTCATTCCCTCAACCTTACTACTATCTTTTCACAGCTTAGAGTGGACCTTATTTCCATTGGCCATTTCCTCTTTTCTGCAATTCCACTCTCTCAATTATTTCCACATCATTAGAAAGATTTAAAAAACCCTCATTTTTGACCATCTACTTTCATTTAGCTACCTCATTTTTTCTACTCTTATTTTCAACTAAAATTATTAAAACTGTCCACATATCCGGTTTCCACTTTTCTACTTTCCATTCACAATTTCACTCACTTCAGTCTAACCTTCTAAATTTATTTCTGTAATATATCATTGGACGATTTTAGTGCTAGAATCTCAATGCTATAACAAGAAATAAAAATTAAATAAAATTGAATTAAATGCATCTGTGGCCCCGCCAGAAAAGAAGTCCATAAAAAGGATGAAGAATTCAATCAGGAGGTAAAAGAAATTGTTAACACAAGTAGGTACTAATCTGAATGGGAAACTGCAAACACCAATCAGATGGAAATTTTTATGAATGGCATCTTTACTCTCAGAGGCAAATCAAGATATTAACCCAATTTGTGAGGTATGAACATGAAGTCCCCTAGAGGGTATAAACATAAGCACGTGTATCCTCCTGGCCCATCTTATCCAATCTATCACCAGATTTTGTCTATTTTACTTCCCCTAATAATTTCACATTGATCCACTTTTCATCATCTCCATAGCCACCCCCCTATATTACTAGCAGCTTTCCCCTAGACAAAACAGTCAGGATAAGTTTACCCTGGGGGCAGTGTTATGGTTGAGATCCAAAATGTCCCCCCAGAACTTCATTGTGTGGAAGGCTTGAATGCCATCTGATGGGATCTGAGGAAATGAATGGATCATGAGGGCTCTAACTGCACCAGCAAATTAATCTATTGATGAGATCATAATTTGACAGGATTATTGGGAGGTAGCACTCAACTAGGAGATGGAGTCTAACAGAAGGGAGTGGGTCACAAGTGCATGGCACTGGAGTCACTGCTCCCATCCTTTTTGATTCCTTCCTTGTTCTGTTTCCAAGCTACCATGAGGTAAGCAGCTTTTCTCTCTACACACTTCTGCCATGCTTCTGCCTCACTGTATCCTACAAGCAGTAGAGCCAAGTAATCATGGACCAAAATCTCTGAAACCATAAGTCAAAATAAATCTCTCCTCCTTTTTTTCTCTCATGTTATTTGGTCTCAACTTCTATAAGTTGGCCTATTTTTATAACAGTCCTATTTTTGTGTTACTTTTACACCACAACAGCAGAATACTGTAGTTGTGACAGACTGTAAGCTCTACAAAGTCTAAACTATTACCTGATCCTCACAGAATAAGTTTGCAAGCCCCTGCTTTATTGGCTGCTGATAAGATTCCTCATGGATTTTGTTTACAAATTTACCCCTCACTAAAATCCATTCTTACAGACAAATTACTGTTAAAACTATAAATTAACCAATGGCACTTTCTTGCTTAAACTTTTTAATATTACTGCAGAGTTATATCCAAAACAAAACAAAATCACTGACTGGGTTCACAAAGTTTATTTACATTATTAGCACATTGATAACACATATTAAATGTGCTCTTTTAGCTCAATACTTATGGCCAAATAACACAGATATAATTTTTAAAAAGTAACTATACACATATTTTTTCATCTGCAGTTAGTTCCCTTCACATCTTATCAATATGCTCCAAAAGAACTAAGCAATGAAAAATTAGCTTAAGGATTTAGGATGCTAGAGATGCTAGTCCTATTATCCTTTTGTTCACATTTATATTTAATAATCTGAAAATTTTTCAAATACAATCATCAAATTTTTAGTGAAACAATTTTAATGAAACTTTATTATTTTAGGCAAAATAAAACTGATCATAAACTAGACATATTTAAAAAAAGATGGGGCCAGGGATTTAGCTCAGTGGTTCCACCACTTGCCTCACAAGCACAAGGACCTGAGTTCGATCCCTGGTACTGAAAAAAAAAAAAAAAAAGACGATTCAAAAAAATCAGTTCGAAGTTATAGAACCAAAAGTAAAACAACAGAAAAGATTGGAGAAACCACCAGAAAAGACACAGACACACACACACACACACACACACACACACACACACACACACACACATACAAAATGGATCAGAAATAAGTAAATAATTTAACAGTGTGGAAAAAACAGAAATGTGTTTCAAACATGATATCAGTATTGATAGTATTACTGCTTCTTTTAATTTCTACTATGACTACCACCACCATCACTACACTATTTTATTAAGCAGCTAGTATTTTTTACTTCATTATTTTAATAATATCAAGTAAACTCCAAGTGCAATTATCTTCATCATTATTCACTAATTTTTACAAATGAGAAAAACATACATAGAAAAGTTAAGTAGCTTGCCATACTCAAAAGGTCTTAGATATCAAAGACTAAAATTTGACCTCATTCTTTCCTTTATAAGAAATTATTTTATTATAATCTGAGCTAGTTAGGACAATATTAGAACAGCGTCATGTTGACTTTTGGACATTCAGCCTTAAACAAACTTTAAAAAATAAAGGAAGAAGCCAAATAGATCAGATACTGTGAACAATTAAAATATGACAGAAAATAAATTTTAAGAAAAAATAATATTAAAGGGGCTGGGTATGTAACTCAGTAGTAGAGGTAAGCACCTCCATGTGCTTAACTTTGAAATAAATGGCAACCAAAAAAGGGATGAAAGAGTCAAGCTGATTCATTATTTTTTCCTAAATAGTCTATGAAATCTCAGAAAAAGAAAACCTATAAACAATATAAAAACTAAATAAGCTAATGAACCATCAAAATCTAAGAAATTCCATAGCCCGGAAAACAAGGAGGCTTGTTAAATAATCTGAAATATCTATTCAAATAAGTATCCCATAACTATTAAAATTCTACTTTCTAATATTATTTAACACAAGAAAACATCACAAAGAGGAAAAGGCAGTGCATGTAACAAACAGAATGCTCTAATTTTATTTTTTAAAAAGTAAAAGTACAAGATGAAAACAACACTGAGATTCCACCTCACCCTACAAAGAATGGCTGCTATCAAGAAATCACACAATAACAAATGTTGGCGGGGCTGTGGGGAGAAAGGAACCCTTCTCCATTGTTGGTGGGAGTGCAGACTAGTGCAACCACTATGGAAATCAATATGGAGATACCTCAAAGAGCTTGGACTGGAGGTTCCATTTGACCCAGCCATGCCTCTGCTGGGTATCTTTCCAAGAGAACTAAAAGAATCATATCACAGAGAAGTATGTGCACCCATGTTTATAGCGGCACAGTTTGTAATAGCTAAATCTTGGAAACAGCCTATTTGCCCATCCGTTGGAAACTGGATAAAGAAGTTGTGGTTTTTCTATAAAATAGAATATTACTCAGCCATAAAGAATGAGAAAATAGATTCATTCATAGGAAAATGGATACATATTGAAGATATACTCCTAAGTGAAATAAATAAGTCACACATGTGTAAATACCGAATAGTTTCCCTGGTGTGAATAATCTGCAA
>NW_022900938.1:34543620-34550142 GCF_012274545.1 Fukomys damarensis | reverse complement strand
TGGAAATCAATATGGAGATACCTCAAAGAGCTTGGACTGGAGGTTCCATTTGACCCAGCCATGCCTCTGCTGGGTATCTTTCCAAGAGAACTAAAAGAATCATATCACAGAGAAGTATGTGCACCCATGTTTATAGCGGCACAGTTTGTAATAGCTAAATCTTGGAAACAGCCTATTTGCCCATCCGTTGGAAACTGGATAAAGAAGTTGTGGTTTTTCTATAAAATAGAATATTACTCAGCCATAAAGAATGAGAAAATAGATTCATTCATAGGAAAATGGATACATATTGAAGATATATTCCTAAGTGAAATAAATAAGTCACACATGTGTAAATACCGAATAGTTTCCCTGGTGTGAATAATCTGCAACAATGCATAAGATCCTAATAAGATTACTGGCATTTAGAAATGGGAAGAAAGGAGCTAAAGGTGTAGGGAAGGTGGGATGGGTAGGGGAAGAGTAAAAAGGGAAAAGAAAAAAATGTGAGAGAATGAAAAGATGAAAATAAAGTGTTTGTAGATGGGGAGAGGAGGAGGGGGTGAAGGGAGGGCAGAGGTAAGGGGAAAAAATGAGAATCAAGACTTGTCATGTAGAGGTACATGATCCCAACAATGAATGTAACTGTACTGTATCCCTAAAATGTACCAATAAACTCAATTAAAGCTGGAAAAAAAAAGTAAAAGTACATGAATGTATAAACAATAATGAAATGAAATACACCCAAATATTTCATATTACATAAAATATTACTACTAGTCATCTTATAATGGTGAAATTATGAATAACATGAATTTCTTATACTTTTCAGTTGATTTTAATTTTTTATGTTAAAAATTATTATAGGAAATTAAATACACTCATTTGCTACTTAAAAAGAGGAAAACAACTTCAAAATTTAAATTTGCCATAGGAAAAATCCTGATGACAGGATAATCAATAACCAAATAAAATCTGTCCTTGAAAATACTTTAGGAAGATGACTCATAATTATTTGTTGAGGATGGTTCAAAAGAGATGAATTAGTCACAGTCTCTGGAGCTTCACTTCCAGTTATCAACAACAAAAAGAATCACAAATACAAATGGCACTAAAAAGAAATAATTTTTCACTAAAAACCTATGTATATGGAGAACTGATGTGTTATCAGCTTAGATCTGCTTATTGTTCACTAATCAAAGGCAAGATCAAATAAAAAAGCCAATTTCTTCCCAACTATACTTTCCCCCTAACAATTAATGGAAAGGTTGCTAAACTATGGATAGATTCTTTTTCCTTGATTCTGAATATGTAATATGAATCAGTTGCTGATTATTGAAGTAATCATGAGCACACTTGAAATATGTGCCAAAACATAAAGGCTCAGAAGGGGAGGGGAAAGGAAATAAGGAAAAAGAAAAAAAAATGTGAAAAAAGGAAAAATTGGAAACAAAGTTTTTGTAAATGGGGAAGGGTGAAGGGGCTGAAGGGAAGGCAGGGGTATGGGGAAAAAATAAGAAGCAAGACATATTATGTAAATGTACAAGATCCCAGTGATAAATGTAACTGTATTGTTTGCTTTCAATGTACCAATAAATTTAATGGGAAAAAAACAAAACAAAATAAAAAAACATAAAGGCTCGGTAATGAAAAAGAATATACAAAGAACTGGGTTGGAGATGTAGCTCAGTGATAGAGTGCTTGCCTAGTGTTGGGTTCAATTATGAGAACCACTGAAAAAAGAAATAACCACATTAAAGAAAAGGAAAACTCACTGAGTGGACTCAATAGCAAAATGAAATGAAAATAAATTAATAGAAACTATCCAATATGAACAACACAGAAAATAAACACTGATAACAATAACTTAAGGGATGAGTCAATAACAAAACATTTATGCCAAATGGAGCCTTCAAAAAAAGAGGATAAAAGGTGTGCTACTGAAAAACTGAATAATAGTGGCTGAACACTTTCTATTTTTGGTTTAAGACTTAAAAACCATAGATGCCAGAAGGTGAGTAAACTTCAAACTGAATAAACTAAAAAAATTTAATTCTAGAGAAAAATGGACAATTTTCAACTAATTATGACAGATTTAACAAAAGATTAAAGTTTTGTCTTTAAGGAAAAGAGTTATTACCTCTTGGGAAAGAACCAGGGAAATACAAATTCATTTCCTGAAACTAAGCTAAAATTTAGAATTGCACAATATTATTTATTTCCTTTCTTTTTTTAAAAAAGTGAATGTCAGAAGCTCACTTCCTAGAATGTTAATGATATAGGAGGTAAGGCGTGGCAAAGGTGGCTGGAGAAATAGGCAGAACCAGTCAATTATTGCAGGACCCCAAGGCAGAGCCAGACGTTTCTCAGGAACTGGTAGGTAGAACAAGGCGCCAGCTCCCAGGTGTGTGGACTTCATAAAGAAGACCGGATGCTGCGAGGAATTTGCTGTCCTAGCTCCTCACGGTACCTGCCCTCCATCTCCTCGATGCACTTTTATTTTTACTTTTTATTCTTTTCTCTCTTTGTTTGGCCCAAGTTTGCCCTGCAGAGCTAGTTTTTCCCTTACTCTTTCTGCCCTCATTTTCAAATACACTTTTGGCACCTTTTCGGCGTGCCTCATCCCATTTTTTGTTTGTGACAAAAAGGACCGGGAATACTTCTGTTTGGTGAGCCATTTTAAAAGGAACTACTACCTGACACATCAATGTTTTTCTAAACTGATTACAAAATTTTACAAATTCCAGGATTTAAAATAATGTATTGCAAAATCTCTATTTTAGGTGGTTCTGAATACTAAATTTACCTACAGATAAGAATTAACTGAGAAAATGTGGATCAAAACATAAAAAATATATAGCTGCAATGTGGTAGTCAAATGTACATTTGTTACACTTTTCAATCCAAGCCATAAGCAGTCCAATTATTTTATACAAAATTGTATATACAGTAGTCCAAAATAGCAATAGAATATGCCCAAATTCCTGGAAGGTTACCGGCCTACATGTGAATTATTTGACCTAAATCAAATTTTATCACAGTTTCTCTAATGCCTATTACAGATGTCTGCTGCTATAGATAGCTATCATTAGCATCCTAATTCATTTTCTTCTTACCTCACCCGTTATCTAAGTGTTCCTTGTCTCCCATAAACTAATCCTCTAAACAATTCACTGTGATGACACATACGCTTCCACCCTTCCCCATAGTAACAACAGAATTCAACACAAACTCTTTAGCCTGATCTTATGGACTTTCTCACTTCTCAAAGCTTGTTTTATGGTTGTTTTGATACTTTGTTTCAGAGATAGGGATTGAACCCATAGCTTTACCTTGGCACATAATAGTTTATTTTATTTGTTTGTTTGTGTTATTCATTTATTTATTAAATAAGATCTTGCTATGTAGTTCAGGCTGTCCTTAAACTCACTAGAAAGCCCAGCCTGGCCTGGAACTCATGGCCAGCTTTTTACCTCAGCCTCCCTAGTGCTGGGATTACCACCACACCCAGCTTATCATCTGTTTTTTTCACTACAGTTTCCCAAATCCTTGTCTCAATTCCTGTTTTTGTATTCTCCTTCACAATGTTTTTCAACCCTCTTCACATCCACATACCAAATTCCCTCTGTCCTTCAAACCTAGGCCAAAATGCCAGCCCATGAAGGTTTATCTGATTATCCAAACTGAAAGTTTTGGTCCCAAACACTTACCACAGTTACTACTAACAATTTAAAGTCAAAGTTTCAAAATTTACCTTTAAAAAGTATTTTATCAGTGCTTATTTCACTGAACTTTAATTTTATTTACAATTGTGAAATTGTATAAATATGTCTGACAATCTGTAAGCTTACAGGATATAAATCATGTTTGTAGTATCTGACATTTCCCACAGAGCCTTCTTTGTCCAAAATAGTTGCTTACTAAATAATTGTTGAATAAATGGAAAGGTGTGTATTCATTATTTTCTTGCCTTAAAACATCATAAGAAAACAAAAATGTGGCAAGAAAAACAGCAATACTTTATCAGGTTGTAAATTAATGGAGTTAGTATTCTATCAAATCTAAGAATAATCAGATTTTACACTTCAAAGAAAATAATTCAATAAAAACACTTGTGCTGCATTCTTTAAGTACACAGGTCATATCAATACTTTCAATTTAAACTCAGAACTACAGGATATTTACTGTATCATATCAGTTTTTATATTCCTAGTCCCTGCCTTTAACTCGTCAAAGATCTCAGTTCTTGATCCTCTAAGTACTCAACATAGTTTTACTCCTTTGATTTAGTATACAACCAGTAGCCTCAGAATAACAACAGTAACAGTAACACAACAAACAGGATTTTTTTCACGGAATATAGTCCACCAGGAATATACAATCAAATTGCAATATATATAAGTCATTTCAACCTGGGTATTGTGGCACATGCTGGTAATCCCAGCTACTCAGGAGGCTAAGGCAGGCTGATTCTGAGTTACAGGGCAGCCTGGGCAACTTAATAAGATCCTGTCTGAAAATAAAAAAGAAAAAGGGGTAGGGAGGTAGCTCAGTAGTGGAACACTCACCTAGCATCCTGGGTTCAATGCCCTGTAGCACGCAAAAAATTATTTTAAGTAGATTTTCAATGTATGGCAGGCCTTCAACAATATGCAAATTCACATCCACTCATTAAATTATATAACCATATTTATGGATAGCATTCTACTAGATAGTAAAGAATTTTAATAAATCAAAAATCAATGTATCAAAAGCCAGATATATATATATATATATATCTGGAATGTCCAATAGGGGTAACCATTAAAATATGTATAAAATGTAACTAAAACTGAGTAAAATGTAAAGATCAAACTAGATATATATTTCAAGTGTGCAACAGCTATTACACCATTATTCTAGAAAATTTTATTTTATAGTACTGATCTAAATGATAATACTATTTAATACTATTCTCCCAGACACTGCAGTCATGCTTAGCGAGGAAGCCTCTTACATATTGAGTAGCTAGAGTGTTAATATTGTTAAAGTATGAATTGCAGGCTTTAGGGCAGATATGGCATCATTTAAGTACAAAAATGATCTGAGTCAGCAGTTCTGTCTATGAAGAAACTGAAACTATTATCATACTGTATGTTTTCTTCACTGAGTATATTTACCTTACCATTACCAATGTATTGGGAATTCCACTAAATGAACTAGAGATTATTTGAGCTAGGTTTTGCTTATTTATAAACTACTCACTTAGATTACTTAGAAGAAAATCTCAAATAACTTTCATTATACCTTTCATCACTTCTCAAATGTTTCCATCAAAATAGAACAAACATTTTGTTCTATTTACAATGATGTAGTTCCAGTTATTATTGGCAGAAGAAACCATAAACATATACTCTACATTTCAACATATTTAAAGAGAAATAATTTAATAAGGAAAAAGTATTATCACTGAAAAGGAAGAGACACAGGACCTTCCACTATGCTGATGACACTCTGTACAAAAAGAGTCTTCAAGAGTTAAAAGTAGCCAAAGTCTTGGTGTTTCATACTCTTTTATACTAGTAGAACTTACACCAGAATTCCAAAAGAACCTGCTTACTCAATGGGTAAAGCACAGATTAAATAATAGATAGGAAACATTGGCTACTAAACCTAAAATTTTAAGTCCTTTCTAGTTATTGAAATGTTTTGTCCCAGTTGTGACAATGTGTTAAAACTCACGGGTTGTATCCCACTATGTATCAGGAAATCCACACAGTGGAATCACAAAAGAGTAAAATATTCTGGGTCACTGCTAAAATTTTTTAAAAATATTCATCTATTTGGCTTTAATAATGTTTAGTAATGTTTGGCTTTAAAGGGAAGAATGGAAAGATTTAGAAATTCTTAAATCATACCAGCTCTATATTATGATTACTTATAGATGTTATACAAGCAGATGTTTACTACTATATAAACACAAACATACTAATATATATATATATATATATGTCTATATATATATAAACAAGCAACTACTGTACTAGCAGAATCCAAGCTTTTTGTTCATAGTGCCCAACATCTATCATAAATAACTATACAAAATTCTTAGAATTCTTCTAGAGCTAATGGGCATATATTTTTAAACTTTGCAGTCCATGACAAAAAAAGGGGGAATATTTAATTAGCTAGGTAGTTAGGATGTCACTTAAATGCGAGTCTTTTTCTCTATATACTCAGCTTATCAAGGATATATTTTTTAAAGTTATTTTACTCACTATGTGATGTCAATTATACAAAGCTAATCATTTATGAAAACATCAGATGTTCAATTTTTCAGAAAGCATTTATTAAACCTTTCAATATGCCAGGTCCTTGAGATATAATGAATAAGTCATCTCAAGAGTTTATGTAATAGGCTGGGGCAATGGTGGGAAGTTAAGGAAAACTGAATTAAACAGATTCTTACATGCAGGAGATTGAGCTAAATGGCAGTAACTTTGGTACCAGGCACTGAAAAATAGTCTAAATTCAGGAAAGAGGGTGACCTTTTGAAGGGTATAT
>NW_022900938.1:34528149-34543464 GCF_012274545.1 Fukomys damarensis | reverse complement strand
AGCAATGGGAAGCTAGATAATATATTTTATTAGTGACAAAGAATATATTTAAATTTCCACATTTTCTTATATTCAAAAGATATAAAAACATTTATTGTGAAAAAATCAAATGCTTTTAAAAGTCACCTTAGAAACCAATATTAAATATAGATATATAATTATTTTATAATATAAAGGATATTATAAAATTATTTTTAAGAATTAATTTGATTCACCTATACTTTTAAATTTTAATATCTGCTGAGACCACAATGTAGTCTCTTATATTGCAGAAAAGTAAGAGAAACAGAAAGAGTATCCAAAAGAGTTACTTTGAAATTAATGTTACTGAAATTAATGAAGTAAATGAATATTTTAAAATGTGAGAATTTTGACAGAATTTCTAGGTAAATTAAATGGTTGGTCTATTATTTATGTACTTAAAAATTATTGAGAATTTACTACAAAACTATATGCTAGCTTAGTTGTTAGAATATAAAAATGAAGATGATAGTCATCACCTAATAATTCCTTTTTAAACTTTCATTTTTTCTAATTCATATTATGCCCACTATAATTCAACCCAAATCTAAAATAGTATTATTTGGGAGTTTTTCCCTGGTAAGTAAAAACATATGTTCTCACTTTACTTAATTCAGGCAAATTTTCTGAAAGGAGATAAGTCCACATCCTCACATACAAGATATATGTCTTGAACATGTGTTGGGTATTATGGTAAGTCATGTTTTATTGCTATTGTTGTTTTCTCTGAGCTTTCATCTACTCTGTAACCATATTAGACCAAATAAGGGATAAGATAGTTTGAAAGAAAAGCTGGGGGTGTAAGGAGGCAAAAGAGGAGTAGAGGAAGCAAACGGGTAGTTGGAAAAGAGGTATAAAGGACCGATAAAAGGTTTTGAAGAGAAATTGCATCACGGATAGAGTACCAGGGGGAAAAAAGACCTTTGCCTTGATATAAGTTTTTTTTGGTACCAGGGATTGAACTCATCCTTGCGCTTGCACGGCAGGCCACCGAACTGCTGAGCTAAATCACCGGCTTGATGTAAGTTTTAAGTGATGATGGTTTTTATGAAATTAGAGTTACACTTTCCATTCCTATCCAAGAAGGAGAAAGACCCATTACAATGACCCATTATGCTTTCCCCGGCTGTTATTCTTGATTCCTGTTTATTTATAGTCTAGCTAATTCAGCAGGTAAAATCCCTTGCTAATAGAATGCTTAACGATGGGTCAAAGCTATTTGAAATATAAAAACCAGAGATGACGCTCTGTGGCAGAGCACCTGTGGCACAGCATCTGCTTAGCATGCACAAAGCACTGAGTTCAGTCCCCAGTAAAACCCTAATCCTCAAACAAATCTGTCTGAAAGACACAACCCAAGGAAACAACGGCTGGTCATAAATCTAAAATGTGTCACTTGCCTCTAAAATTTGCTATGATCTAATCAGATTCTTTCTGATATAGACATTTTAACAGATAGGAACATGGAAAGTTGTTGCTCATCTGGAGATCATTGAAGCTGTAGGTATAAGGATATTCAAGTTAAAGAAACATGGATTTTTAAAAAATGATGGCAGAGCATACACACAGAGAGGCTAAGTGGTCCCGAGAGAGAGAAAATTAGAGTATAGATAATCCAAGGTTCTTTTCCTTTCACTTGGCTTTGTGATTTCCTTATATCTCTGATACTTCTTTGCATTGTTCCAATACCTATCCTTTTACTTGAGTTTTTGTGAATTATCATTCCTGGCAATCTTCAGAGGCTAAGAGAAAACTTCCTAATAAATGTCATATATATTCTTGTCTTTTGTCGTTATTGTTCATGCTATTTATATCACTGAGACATATTTTGTTTTCCTTTCCCCAAATTCAAACACCATTCTCCTTCAAATGTAAATTAAAGAGTCACTATCCATAAAGTTGTTTCTGACTAATCCTGGGTCACAACTTCCCATCTTTGAATTAGAGCACCTGTAAGCTTCTATGTAGGAAGGGTAATAACTACAGAGTTTTTACTGCTCTGTATTTCTTTTATGAATTCACTTTATTGTTTAAAACATAGCCAGTATATCCACTGAAACTTAGTTTCTAAATCAGTAAAAGGGATTAACTACAATTACTTCAAAGAGTTATTATAAACATAAGGCCTAGCACACTCCCTACTAGGTATTTCATTCTTAATGTGTTTACACAGGAAATACAGAATAAAAAATATCTTTGCTTCTCCCAAGCTAATGATAAAAAGGATTGGAAAAAATCAATAACGGTCAATATTATTTCTTCTGTAAGTCAAGTGCAAACAAAACTAAGTGTAAAACGTCAAAAAGATTTACAATTCCAAGCACATTTCTTTCTTTTTTCTTTCTTCCTTCCTTCCTTCCTGCCCCCTTTCCTCCCTTCCCTCTCCCTCCCCTAACTTTCCCTTCCCCTTCTTCCCTTTCTCCGTTTCCCTCCCACTCCCTCTCTCCCTTTCTTCTCTCTTTCTTTCTTTTCTTCACAAAAATTAATTTTGTTCAGATTATAACTTTTTTAGTAATTTAGTAATTTTTACTTTTTAGTAATTTATTATTATTTTGCAGGTTTTCTCTTTTTTGACACTGATAACCTCTATTTACCCACTAACAAGTATTATAAATACTTCCATTATTGTCTTAACTATAACATTTAGTCAACTTACATATTCACTTATCCTGTCAAAACTGCCCTGTCCCTTTTCCTCATAATATTTATTATTTTCTGAACTGCAAACATGTATCCATGACTTAATATGGACATACCTAAGTATTATTATACTCTTAGTTTTATTTGGAAGAATCATTGCCTCTGTGACAATCCTCAGAGAGAAAATGGATTACAAAGTCCTGAGTATATAGGACACATGTCTTCCCCCCCATTAAGTTTATTGGTACATTTAAAGCAAACTATACAGTTACATTTATCATTAGGATCTTGTACCTTTACATGATATATCTTGGCTCTTGTTTTGCCCTCCCTTCACCCCCTTCACACTTCCCTATTTACAAAGACTTTGTTTCCATTTTCTCACATTTTTTCTTTTCCCTTATTTACTTTCCCCTCCCCTTCCCACTTCCCCTTTAGCTATTTTCTTCCTATTTCACACTCTCAATTATACCATTTGAACTTTACTTACACTTTTAGTTTTTCACACCAGAGAAACTATTCAGTATTTACTCAAGTGAAAACACATATGTCTTAACATGACCTGCATTAAACATATGAAAACATTATTTAACAGTTAAACATAGTGATATAATGAATACAAATATGTACCTGAATGTTTTGAGTACTTCTGCAAATTAAAAGTACCAACTAAGTAATAAAATCATTCTAAAAAGGAATATTAGAATGCTAAAAATAATTCTGTAAATATCCTTTGCAAATACCTTATTAAAATTAATATAGTATAATGACAGAAATGTATAGCATACCTACTAAGGTGTACTAAGGTATAGTATACCTTCAAAATTGTCAGTACTTTAAATGCTTATATAAATACTTCAAATGTTCAAACATTAAGGATATCTGAGTTCCTCAGCAAGTTAAACATAAAGATTACTACAAAACCTAGCAATTCTATTCCTTGTTATAATTCAGTTCCTACTCTTGGTTATATGTCCAAAAGAAATAAAAACTTTTACATGAATATTTACAGCTGTTATTTGTAATACGCAAAAAGTAGCAATACTGTAACTCAAACCATCAATTGATGACTAAATAAATGAAATGTGTTACATGCATACAATAAAATATTATTTGGCAAAAAAAAGGAATTAAGAATTGACATACACTATAACTTGGAAGAACTTCAAAAACATTACTAAGTAACAAACTAATATCATGAAGCACAAATGACCACGTGTTGTATGATTTCAT
Source organism: Fukomys damarensis (assembly GCF_012274545.1). Classification (NCBI taxonomy): domain Eukaryota; kingdom Metazoa; phylum Chordata; class Mammalia; order Rodentia; family Bathyergidae; genus Fukomys; species Fukomys damarensis. The sequence continues at coordinate 34,539,570 of NW_022900938.1, read as the reverse complement.
TTATATCATATGATTTGCAGAAAAGCCAAATCTGTATTTGCCAGATCAGTATTTGCCAGAGGAATGAGCAGGTTGTGGAGCAAAGGGTACTGGAATATTTTGGGAAAAATCAAATGTTTTAATTGACTGTGGTGATGATTGCACAACTCTATGAATACACTAAAAGCTGAACTGTATATTTTAAATGAGCAAACCATATATGACTGTACTGTATTTAAATTATATTTCCGTAAAGAATGAGAAATTAGAGTCATTCATAGGAAAATGGATACATATTGAGGACATACTCCTAAGTGAAATAAATAAGTCACACATGTAAATACCGAATAGTTTTTTCTGGTGTGAAAAACTACAATTGTACATAAGATCCTAATGGTATAATTGACAATGTGAAATAGGAAGAAAAGGGCTAAAGGTGTAGGGGAAGTGGGAAGGGTTGGGGAAAGGAAATAAGGGGAAAGAAAAAGATGCAAGAAAATGAAACAAATGGAAATAAAGTATTTGTAAATAGGGAAGGGAAGAGGGGGTGGAGAGAGGGCAGGGACAAGGGGAAAAAATGAGAACCAAGGCCTGTCATGTAAAGATACAAGATCCCAGTGATGAATGTAACTGTACTGTATACCTAAAATGTACCAATAAACTCAATGAGAAAAAAAAATTATATTTCCGCAAAGCTGATTTTAATATTTAAAAATGAGTGTTTGGATTTCTCTCTATGATAAAATGATATTTGACCTGAATTCTTTATTAATTCCTGATGCCAAACTCTATATAAAAAAGTGAATATAGAATGTCCCTTTTATGCCTTTTCATATGGTACATAATGAGATAATAAGACAGGAAGTCAAGTTATTTACAAAATCTCTAAGGCATTCTTCTATTTAAACTTTCACTTCCATAATGTAAATTTTTTTTTTAAACTCAGCAAATCCATATTAATTCAGCTTGGAGATCAACAAGTTTGTACTACATCACAAGTACCTAAGTACTTGCCAAACTTGTTCTACATCATTCCAATATTCATGTGACTGGCCAGATTTATAACAGAAGAATTTAATACACATAAATAAGCCTAAGACTAAACCACAAACATTATTCATTACCTTTTGCTGATTCTGCTCTCTAAACCTCTCTTCTCCATTCCTAGCTTCACCTAAATACAATCTTAAATTACTTCTTATTGAGACTAGTGCAATACCAACTTTTTTCCAAAAGTAACAATTATTTTTAATATAAAACTTTGGTCCTACCACCTGCCCATTTAAAATCTTTCATTATTTCTATATCATTTATAAGATAAAATTCCAGGACCTTGCTAAGCATAGAAAACTCATAATAGGCTTCCTCTTCTCTCTTCTCATGTATTAGATGACCAAATTTTATGCCATTCCTAAATATTGTGTATTACTAACTCTGCATCCATGTCATGTGTTTGGTACATAATGTTCATGCTTTTTAAATGTCTTCGTCTTATTCCCTGTACAAATCCTACTCAGATTGGGCCTCACTTCATGAAACACTTCCTCTGGCAAACCACTGAGTCACAAGGAAGTGCTGGGCACTCCTTTCTTGTTGCTCTTGTATATTTTCTAGTTAAAGTATTTATTATACTACATGGAAATATTCTTTTTAATACCTGACTTCCTACCATACTATGAGATCCTTGAGAAACATACACTATTTCTTTCTTAGAGCTTTATTGCCCATAAAATCTTAATAAAAGTCTTCGATGAAAATGCATGATAATCAGTAAAATTTATATAGACTTTGCAATTAAAAGAAAAACATAGGGGCTGGGGATTTAGCTCAATGGTTTCGTCACCTGCCTTGCAAGCACAAGGTCCCAAGTTCAATCCCCGGTACCAAAAAAAAAAGTTAAGTCTTGAGAAAAGCATAAATTATCCTCATTTTATCCTAACAGCAAATCTTGAAATGGGTGTTATTATTCCAATTTTACAGATGAGGAATTCAAACTTCATATTCATTGTGGTAGTGTGACTGAGACAGCAAAAATGACTCACCAATAGGAAGTAGCTGGCTCCACTGCACCTGAATGAGAGCTTGCTGTGCCCACACAGTTCAGAGTACTTGTAGTTTTGCTTAGCTGAAGGAAAAGCTTCATCACTGCTTTGTTTAAAATTTGAAAGATGATCATAAATTCTTAAAAATCTGGTGATGCTGCCATCACTAATAGGGTTTCAGGCAATCCCATGTGTTGAGAGCTCTGCTGGCTGTCGTTCCCTGTGTCATTTTGCAATCCATGATATAAGACAGAGAGTTGCTGTGGGTGTTATCCAAGCAGTGGGCCAAAAGGATGCTGGAGTTGGCAAGGTCATTAAGTCTACCCAGAAACCTCAGAAGTCTAAATGAATATTATCCCTAATACCTTGCATCCCAATCTTAATCAGTGGGAGGACCATCTCAGAAATGTTCATCACAAATGGCCATTTAAGTGTAATGGTAAAAGGCTGATTAATTACAATTGTGTATCATAAAACCGTCAGAGAAAAGAGCCTATCTTGTTGGCCATTTGATTATCTGTGGCAGGCTTATTAGTTTTTAAAATCTGTATAGTAGCAAGATGGCCAAAACCTGTCACAGAATTTTGAGGTCCACTAGTACAAAATTTAATGAGAAAAAATTAGACATTTAGGCTTACACATGTCCCTAAGTCTATCACCCCAAACTCAACAATAAAAGGAATCTATAAGAGGTACAATTAGATATGTTTGGCAGTCATGGCAGTAACTTTAAAGAAACTCTATTTCTCCTTGATTCTATTCTCTTGCCATTCATATTAACTTTTCATTCTTTCCTATATTTTTTATCTGATAGTTAATTTACTGTTGTGTAAGACCTTGGCTTCCCTTATACAGTTGACCCTTGACTTACAAACTCAATTGGTTCTTGAGAGCTGATTGTAACTAAGTCAATATAACTGAGATCTGGATATTTACTTGGATACATGTCTTCCATTAACCTAATAAGCCCAAGTTGTTTGTATGTCAGGCTGATCATAACTTGAGGGTCCACTGTAATTCTTCTGATACTCTGAACAAGTGGTGGCAAACCTACGGCATGCATGCTGCAGGGGGATATTTATGTAACTGAAAGCTCTAAAAGGTTCACCATCACTGCTCTATGCTAACTCCACTGCTTTGTTGAGCCTGTCTACATAGCTTTTAAAGATAGTTTAAAGTAGTCTTAATGCTGAACTCCAAGTCTTTGATCTTTTAACCCAATCCCACTATCATAATAGTAAAAAAAAATTTACTTCATCTTTATGTTGAAGCAATCTTTACTGTCATTAATATCAACTCATCCAATATGGCTCAATTTCGATTTCTGTAATTTTATTCTTTGGTTTTTTTTTTGTTTTTTTTTTGAGACAGGGTCTCACTATGTAATTGAAGATGACCTGGAACTCGCTATGTAGGCCAGGCTGGTCTCAAACTCACAGCGATCCTCCTGCCTCAGCCTCCCGAGTGCTGGGATTACAGGAGTGCGCCACCATGCCCGGCTTGTAATTTTATTCTTTGAAACAACAAATTAATCACTACTTCTGCTATCCATCTAAAAGAATGAAATTCTTTTAAGTGATTACATACAGTCTAAGTAAAGATATAACAATAACATACATAATAAGCAACCCCATCTCATCTTACTATTCCCAAAAGAAAAAGCAATGTAACAAGAATGAAAAGAGCACTGGGAATAAGGAAGCCTGGATTATATTTCCAGCTATGATGCTAATTAGTAGTATCTGACAGTGGGCAATTTATTTAACATCTCTGAACCTAAGTTTTCTGCTATGCATGTGACTACACTGTGTAAATACTATACATCATTAGTTACTATTGGAATCCTTCCCCTACTAATTTAGTCCAGAATGTTCAAATATCCTTTTAGACTTTTCGTGGTCATACCATTAAATATTATCACTATATCAACACTAGTACTTCTTAGAACTCATTACTAAAATACTATTTATTTATATCATTCATTGTCTGTTCTCCCCACAGTGGACTACTGACTACTTCATCAACTGTCTACTTCATCATCTTCAGAGGCCTAGAACAGTTATGACACACAGATGTATTCAATAATTATTTATTGGATGAAAGTATGAAATAAGTGAACAGATACCCACAAAGACCGAAAACTCCGATTCTAAAAAGTCATTAAATTAAAAGCGCAAATTAGAAAATTTCTTTAAAATGTTTCTACAACTACTCAACTAGTCAAGTTTTCACAACAAAATAAACCAAATGCCTACAGTTTGCTTTGATCCTAAGTAAACAATAGGTAATAATTCAAGATAAAGTATTAATCTTGATTAGTACATTTTTTCTATCATTCAATAAACCTGATTGCAAAACACATCATACAAAATCTCCTGATAACCAATGATGACACTCAAACCTCTTCTAGTTGTAATAAACTATTGAAATCTTAAAATTTAACTAGCCAGCCAAGTGATCCTACTGGGCCATTAAACTGGTTTTCTACCTTTATACCACACATCAAATTCAGGCAGAAAGTTAAGACTCTGCTGGTTACCTAATTTTATTTTACTAAAAACACTGCAATACCCTAGGTATTATATTTGGTTTATTAATTCCATATTGAACACTTCTCTATCTATCTATCTATCTATTTTGAGACAAAGTCTTGCTTTTTAATTCAGGCTGGCCGTGAGCTCACTATGTAGCCTAGGGTAGCCTTGAACTCCAGAGATCCTCCTGCCTCAGCCTCCGCAGGGCTGGGATTATAGGCATGCACCACCACACCCACCTTGAACACATCTTTCTCTTAAATCATATAGTGAAGTGATATTAAGAGAGGTTCCACCAAGCTTACACTAAGATACTTTTCATGTAAATATAAAATATTAAACAGAAATAAATAAAAGTTCAAGTCCAGAACATTCCTCCATCGAAGTTTCCATAGAATCAATTTGGTTGTCTGGAGGTGTGTGCATGTGTGTGTGTGTGTGTGTGTGTGTGTATAATTGTTCTCTGCATTTTTGTGTAGAATATGTATATTCTAAACTTAATTGACAAAGCTACATATTTATTATATAATCACAATAAATTCATTTTAAATCTTAATGGACAAGGAGTAACATTATGAAAATGACTTAAGACAATATCTTCAGATAAAATAAGTCCATTACAAATAACTTTAACGGTGCTGCCAACTTTGGAAAAAGTCATCCTAATTTACTGTGTTGACGTGGCATTGTACAGAAATGGACAACCATATTGGTCTAGAAATGTTAATGTATTTTTATTTTTATTTTTTATTTTTTTCCATGTGTACAGGGGTAACACATCATACTAAATATGTAAGGTCATATCTACGTGGGTTTGATTACAGAAACTAATAAAGTATTCTCTAAATAATGAAAAAAAGAATAAGATAAGACTATAAGAGTGAGAAGCAATTTAAATATGTTCAGGGACCATTTTCATCTTCAGAATTAAGGATTATTTTCATCTTACATCATTGCCTTTTCTCTTTTACTTTCCTTTTTAGTTTTATTTTAGGATTCCCTATTTTTAATGTTCATACAGAGACTTCTTTAACTGAAATACCGAATAGTTTCTCTGGTGTGAAAAACTATAATAGTACACAGGATCCTAATGAGATAATTAATAATGTGAAATAGGAAGTAAATGGCTAAAGGTGTAGGGAGAATGGTATGGGTGGGGGAAAGATAATAAGGGAGAGGAAAAAAATATGAGAAACTGAAAAAATGGAAATAAAGTGTTTGTAAATGGGGAGGGGAGGAGGGGGTGAAGGGAGGGCAGGGACAAGGGGAAAAAATGAGAATCAAGACTTATTATGTAAAGGTACAGAATCCCAATGATGAATGTAATTGTATTGTATACCTAGATTGTACCAATAAACTCAATAAAAAGAAAAAAAACAAATAGAGGGAGTCATACTCAGAAAATCTCTAATTAAAATCTTAATTCAGAGTCTAGTAAAGCAAAGACACGGCTAATTTTATTGTAGAATTCTATTCCATGTTTCTTGTAGCTCTATTCATAATAGTTAAGGAACTAAAACAATCTAAACGTCTATCAAGTGAGGAATGGATAAAGAAAATGTGGTAATATATACAATTGGATACTTTTCAGCCATAAAAAAGAATGAAATGTTGTCATTTGCCAAAACATAAATGGAATCAGAGATCATTACATTATATAAAATGAACCAGTCACAGAAAGATGAGTACAGCAGCATCTCAGCCACATGCAGATCTAAAAACAGTAATTTCACAGAAGTTGAGAGTAGAATGATTACCAGAAGCTGAGGAGACTAAAGGGGTGGAAGGAATGGGAAAAGGTTGATCCATGGATACTAAGTTATAGTTAGACAGAAGCAAAAAGTTCTGCTAGGCTATTCCATCAAGAGCAACTATATATAACAATGTACAGTATTGAAAAATGTACAGCTCAAAAAGCTAAACAAGTATTGTGAAAGTTTTTCCCACCAAGAAATGGTACACATTCCAGTAGATAAATATATTTTATCTGGTTTAAACACACACACATATCACACAATACCCAATTAATATGTACAATTTTGGTTTTATGTATTATTTTAAAAATAAGTTTCTTGGGCCAGGGATTTAGCTCAGTGGTTCGGTGGCCTGCCTTGCAAGTGCAAGGACCCGTGTTCAATCCCCGGTACCAAAAAAAAAAAAAAAAAAAGTTTTTTAAAAGTCGGGCATGGTAATGCATGCCTGTAATCCCAGCACCCAGGAGTTCAAGCCCAAACTGTGCTATATAGCAAGACCTTGTCTCAAAAAAAAAAAAAAAAAAAAAATCAGTATAGTGGCTTCACCTAGTAATGTTTTTAAATATTCACTGAATATTAAATGAATTCTTTCTTTTGTAAATATTTTACCATATTTTTTTAAAGTAATGATTCGAGCATGGCTGATATTAGAAACACTGCCTGCCTCACAAACGCAAGGTCTGAGTTCAATCTCCAGCACCAAAAAACAAAAAACAAAAAACCAAAAAACCCAGTATCTCAGAAAAAGCTTCCAGAGAAGAATGATGTAGATTTTTATTAGCTGTTTAGATGGAGTATCTCCTGATACTTGGGCAACTATTCCTTAAAGAACCAGAGAGACTTATCTAGGGAAAAACTCCAAACCTTCAGGAAAGATACTATTGATAGTTCACAACTTGGCAAAGTTTAGAAAAAAAAAAAAAAAAAAAAAAAAAAGGCCCACCATTCAGAAATGGTATGTAAGAGAATACAGGACCAATAAAGGCAAACACCACTAACGCAGTGTCTTATTCTCCTATCCTCAATTTAACACATTGAAAATTTTTTGTTCTTTTTTTGCAGCCAGAGACAAATAATACAGACTACTTGGTCCTTTTCCACTCTTAGTAACCTGTGTCAGAAAGTAAGGATAAATAATAAAAGGAAAGAATGAGTTAAATGAAAGAATTTAACAACCAAGATAAACTATCCAAAGGTGCTATTCATAAATTCCACAAGTTCCATCATTCACAGGTTCCCTGTGAAACATCAGGTGTAATACTTTGCAGGACAGGAAAATAGAAAATAAGTGGTACTCCTATCTAAACTAGACTAATGAATTATTACTATTATTTTTTGAGGAGGGTAATGGGGATTGAACTCAGGACATTGCGTTTGCAAAGCAGGTGGCAGCACCTCTGAGCTAAATCCCCAGCCCAGCACTAAAGAAATGTTTATATTCATTAGGCCCCAAAGTAAAATTTAGGATAGATTAGGACCTTCTGAAAGATGCTAGATTTTCATCAAAGAGAGATTAGATGACAATAGAGAAGATCTCAATGTATTGAGAACAACAAAGATTGAAGTTTCCTATCTAAAATGTAGTCTGATATACTGAAGAGAAATATAAAACTTGGGAAAAATGCTATGAACTCTAGAAAGAGGTTATTGGGCAACAAATTAACAGCTGGCTCAGTAATGAAAGTCATGCTTCACACTGCCATGAGAGAGTACACAAAGGCAAAAAGAATTGCAGACAGTCTTAGAAAAAGGAAGACTGAAAAAGAATCAGCTAGAAACACTCCCCAGTTGACTAGTTCTTTCATTTTGGTGTTATACTGAAATTGTTTTGCACAGTAGGCCTATGCCATTGACACACCTTAAACTCCTCCATCCAGTGTACTGGAATTATAGGCAACAAGGTCACTCTAGAATGTCTTATTAATATGGCCCTGGAGAATAGGTAAGACACACTAGTTCTTTTTAATTAATTTATTTTTAATTTATCAGTACATGTGTATAGTGCATAATGTTTATATTCTTTATAGGAAGTTGGTGCATATATACAGCACAGTCTAATTCCTTTTTTTCATCATCCTTTTCTCTCCTTTCACTCCCTCCATCTTTTGATCCCTTTCCCCTTTGAGAATGATCTACCTCCCTACTTCCTATTATCTATTTTTTATTTTGTCGTTTATTTTTACTTTGGATTTCTCATATAAGAGAAACCATGAAGATACACTAATTCTACCCCTACCTTCTTAGTTAACCTGGAAAAGATCTCAAAATACTTATGTGAAAACTTTACATTAACCTGTAAACAGGGGCTTTCTTAAAATTGGAATATTGACCTCCAAGTATACCTAGAAAGCTTTTTGGTGTGTTGTGCTTGCTTTGTGTGGCAGGGAGTGAACCCATAATGTTACACATGCTAGGCAAGCACTCTTATCACTAAGCTACATCGCTAGCCGTGAGGCTATTCTTATTTTAGTATAGAAAGTGTACAAGCTTCACACTCTAAAGTAGAATCTCAAGAATAATGCACGTAGCAGGACAAATGATAAAATTGTCTAGGAAGAACATTAATTTCAAGTTTTAGGTGAAAACTAAGATTGGAAAAATGTTTCATCCTTAAAAAAAAGCAGGGTCTTTCATTTCATTTGAATTTTACATATACTAGTCCCGAAAAATCCAAGGCATTATGTGTATTTGAATGTGTGTCTGATTGAGTATCACAGATTAAGTTGATTTTGGAAAATTAGATGTGTTCTTCAATCAATGCACTAAGATACTGGGAATCAAATAAATTTAGGATTCATTTGAAACTTCCCACCATATGAGAAATCATCTAAAATAAATAAAAGAATATTTCACGGAAGAAAAATGAGAAGGGGCAAAGTAGGTAAAAGCTGTTACATTAAAGGTACAATTATTGAAGTTTTAATAAGGAAGGTTTAAAGGAGGATTATATTATTTCTAATTGGAAGTACAGATATTCTGAAATAAAAGTAATAGGACTTTATATTTGATTTCTACTATGGGCCATGACACAGTCATACAGATAGATACTCAAATTACCAGAGTTTAGCAAGTTCCTTGAAACAAAAGGTGTCTTTGGTATTTTCTTATCCCTTTCAGTCCTTACTTGTTGCCAGATCAAACACTTCATACTTCCAAAACTAAAATGTTCAAAATATCTAAATATTTAATTTGTATTCACTAAGTTATTCAAAGTATTCATTTAATCCATTATAATTCTTTGCTCAATAGACAACCGAAAATTTATTTTAACCAAGTGGAAATTTATTTCCAAACATGATTTCTTCAAGTCTAACCTTTGGTAATCACATTTTCAGTTCTTACCCAGGTGTAGAAAACCTCACTAAACTCAAATCCATTTAAGCAATTTACCTCAGACATTTGTCCTACCCCTAAAAACATTCTACGAGCTGTGTCAATTTCTCAAAACTGATACTTATTTCAAACTCCCTAAGCAGCAAATATTCTCGTGTACACTCCTTGATGGGAAATATAAAGAAAACTTGTAATTAATATTCCTTTTGTTTTCAGAAATTATTAGTGTACTAAACAATATTGTCATCAGAATGACCCTTTATATCTGTTACCATTGTCTAGTTCCATATTGGATCCATTAGTATAATTCATTATAATTTGTGAATTTGTGTACCTCTGCTAGACAAGTTCCTAAGAACTTCACTATTCCAATGTCACTCCCTATTTCCTGGATCCTATGAGCCACTAAGCCAGTACATATGCCCTGCCTTCTGGTTTAATGGTCCCTCATTTACAAGTAGTCCCCTACTTTCCTATGAAAAGAGATGTTTTTCTCCCAATTCATACTGAATTCCAGAATTTATATTCTTAAAGAGTTGTCACAAAAATGCCAACAGAAATTTATATTGTTTTCTCCCCTCAGACATATAAAATGTAGAATACATATGAATGAAAATCAATTAATATAAAATAACTATTTATTATGAATATTTTCCAATTAGATATAATTGAGTAATTTTCCTTTATAACACTAAAGAGGCAACAAAAAATAAATATATTAAAAATGGACAGAAATACAATAAGTTAAATGAATTGTGAAAACATCAATACCAATCTTTTGATAACAGAGTTTGTAGGGAATGAGAAATCGAAATACAATCACTATGTATGACCATGATCTATAAGATGCTACAGAAAAACTGGGTTACATACAACCAGAATGCTTGTTTCTTAAAAAGCAACTTTAAGAAGTAGTTCTTTTTATAAACACATATAGAAACACAAATACATACACATTTTCTTTTTTTTTAAATGTGGTATGTACTGAAGCTAATCATTCAGCCTAAGCTTTTATGTACTTTTTATAACAGAATAAATGTACTGCATAACAAAATAAATTCATGCTTGATTTAGCGTCTGTGAAAAAGTTTGGTGTTCCTTAAAAAGCTAAATATAAAGGTTACCATATGAATTCAAAGTAGACACTTGAAAAGATATTTACAGATACAAATTTCTATCAACAGATAAGTGGATAAATGTGATATACATTTAAATATATATTTGTTTTATTTATACAAATATAAATGAACCTAAAAAGCAGTTTCTGAAACATGCTACAACATATTTGAAGCTTGACAACTTTTTAAGTGAAATTAACTTAACTTCCCCCCAATACAGAGGGAGAGGGAGGGAGGTAAGAAGGTAAGATGGGGGGAGAGTAATGTTATATGATTCTATTTATGAGAAATTTGTATGGATAGAAAGACTAGAGGTTACCAGGGGGCTGGAAGGTAGGGGAAATGGGAAGTTAATGCTTAATGATTACAAAATTTCTGTTTGGATAATAAAAAAACATTTAGAAATACTCAGAAGTGATGGTTGCACAACAATGTGAATGCAGTGCCACTGAATTGTACACATAAAATGTTCAAAATTGGGGCTGGGACTAAGCTCAGTGGTTGAACTCTTACCTACCATGCACAAGGCCCTAGATTAAATAGAAAGGAAGAAGAGACAGAAAAAAGAGAGAGGGAGAGAGGGACAGAGAGACAGTGGCAGAAAAATTAAGGGAGGCAGGAGGGAAGGGAGGAAAGCTCAAAATGCCAAATTAGTTTGCTT
>NW_022900938.1:34524894-34527987 GCF_012274545.1 Fukomys damarensis | reverse complement strand
ATAGAGAGAGAGAGAGTTAGAGATCTTTTAAAATTAATGGATATAGAAAAAATGTAATATTTCAAAAACTATTGAATTATGTACTTTAAATTGGTGAACGGTATGATATGTGAATAATATCTTAATAAGTCTATTTTTTAAACTAATGTTTGAAGTTCTTTAGTGCTTGAAGATGTTGCTATGGTTCCTTTTCCTTAAAAAAGCCTAGTCATTCTAGTGACCATTCTCTTACTGTCAACTCATAGTATTTTATTTACTTATATCACTTAGCAATTAATCTTATCCTCCTATTGATATCTTTTGTGTTTTTAAATTATTAACAATGAATATTTGATTATGCCTTGCTTACAAAATTAGTTGCTTGACTTATCAAATCAATACCCATTTTAATATGTTTAAACTTAGCTGGCAAAGACACAGCTCAAATCAGGATCCAGTTAACAACACTCTACCTCTGGGAATCACCAAAAAGAAATTCTATTTTATATATGTAAAAATAAATTAAAATTTTCAATAATAAATGTTAAGAGAAAGCATTTCAGGAAAAATTAATCAAAATTATAGTTCTATGGGCATTGTAATTAATCAAGGATGTATTGAATTCACTATAATTATTAAAAATAGGCAATAGGCAATAATGATACACATTAAACAGAGAATTTTAAGCTGAACAATTTTTTCTTCCTATATGTAAAAATAAATTAAAATTTTCAATAATAAATGTTAAGAGAAAGCATTTCAGGAAAAATTAATCAAAATTATAGTTCTATGGGCATTGTAATTAATCAAGGATGTATTGAATTCACTATAATTATTAAAAATAGGCAATAGGCAATAATGATACACATTAAACAGAGAATTTTAAGCTGAACAATTTTTTCTTCCTTCTTCCTAAAATTTTTTAAACAAATGAGTAATACATAAGCTTTAATATATACAGTAATATTTTCTGTACCTAAATGTAAATGTTCAGGATATACAATTCATTAAAATATGAAAACTACACAGATAATTTAGTTAAAATAAAAAGACATACTATATTTTGGAAGTCAACCACAGTTTTTTTCCTTTTGTTCTTTTCTGGTACATTTTAGGTATACAATATAGTTACATTCATCATTAGGATCTTGAACCTTTACATGATATAATCTTGGTTCTTATTTTTTCCCCATTCCTTTGCCCTCCCTTCATTCCCTCCACCTTTCCTTATTTACAGAGACTTCGTTTCCATTTTTTTCTTTTCTCTTATTTTTTCTTTTCCACACAATTTTTGTTTACTTAAAAGATTACAGTGACTTTAAAACATGTTATATGTGATAGAAGTCTTTAGGGTATAATAATGAAAGAAGACTTTAGAAAAAGGAATATTAAGGATGAGTAAAATATGTTGTTCCTCTGGAAAATAGTATAAAACTCTAAAAATGTATCAAAACAACAGAATTAGTCTTATTGAATAGAAATAAAAACTAAGTAATTTTTACCCATTCTCATAATACATGCATTAAAATGAGCTTTTAGACTTATAGACTTCTTTGATCCACAGCAGAGTTTTGTGGGTTTTTTTAAATTGGGAGTTTTTATATGTAAAATATGGCTTTGTAAAATATTTAACTGCAGTTTGAATGAGCTGTTAAGCGTACGTTAAAAACATGTCATAAATGTAAACACTGACACATAAAGATTAAAAAATAACTGTATTTGGATCTAGAGGCAAACTTTTAAGTTTTTCACAAATAGCAAAGTAAACCTGCTTCAAGAGCTATATTTATATTCTCTTCTGAAGTAGCACAACTTATACTCATTTTTACAACAAAAATACCCCCTTGCATCTTAGAGATTATTACATTTTAGTCAGAAACATGACTATTTAGCAAATTCACTTGCCCACAAGAGACAAAAAAGGGAAGGAAACAAAATGGTCACCAAGCTGATAAAACACAGGTTGGAACTCATAATTAACTAGAAGTCCTTACATACTTAATCTGAGGTTTTATAATTTACACATGATAACAAGAAGCTTGAGTTGTGATTTTCATAATCAGAGCATATCAGAAAAAGGAATGAAGGTGATGATAGCAGCTATAAGTTTTAAAACATTTATTATATGCTATCCATGATGATGGAAGACAGGAGTGAAGCAAGATTATAAAAGGTAACTGTACTGAAAGCAGCTTAGTAGTTCTAAAAAGTTTCCATGATGAAAAATCTAAAAATCTTAGTCTAAGAGTATTACTGTGCTAAAATATAAGAGAAGAACTAATGTTCAAGCTGAGTAGTGTTACACACCTGTTGATTACAGCTACTCAAGAGACTGAGACCAGCTTGGATAACTTGGTGCAATTTTGACACCCTGTCTCAAAATTTTAAAACCTGAAAAGGGGATATGGGTATAGTTCAGTGCTCCCAAGGTTTAAATCCCAGTACCCAAAATGAAGGACAAAAAAATAACAGCCAACAAGACAATTTTTGAGACCTCCAACAAAAGTTTAAAAAATTACTGACTTTAGCCTACTTTTTTTTAAACATACGTAGCACAATCAATGGACTCCAAAGACCTCAAAGATTTGAATCTAATCTTTAGTCCAACTAATAAATCAATGACATTAGGCAGTTGTTAATCTGCCTTACACTCAGTTTATCCAATGTAAAATGGGAAATATTTACTTTAGAGTGTTATGTTGAGAATCAATATATATGAAAGCACTGAGGTAAAACTCATGAATACATGAGTACACTCATAGTCACTGAAATCCTCTGGAAACACAGAATAATTCCAAAGATAAATTTTATTACTGTTCAGATGTTTAGATATTACTGTAGTTAGTAAATATATAAAACAGATAATACCAAGATTCATTTAAGTACACTATAGCAAATGCTCATGAATTTCATTATAAATTATCTCTTTAGCTAAGTCAATCTCATTCTTCAGTCTCATTTTAGATTGTTGTCTCTTCTGTAAAGCATTCCCCTCCTCTCCTCCCCACTCTCTTCCTCCATATATAATATATATAACATATATATAAATATATCACATATATATAATATATATGCTAGACACTTCACATCCTCCTTCCTTCTCTCCATATATAT
>NW_022900938.1:34518979-34524827 GCF_012274545.1 Fukomys damarensis | reverse complement strand
ATATATGACACTTCACATCCAGAACTAAAGTCCTGATTCTCCATCCCTACTCCAAACCTGTTTCATCAGAAATCCTTTTCTATCTCATACTTAGTGACAAAATCATCATTTTAGTTGATCAAAAACCTTAACCTTTTCTCTTCTTTTTTTCGTCTATCTTACTTCCAGCCTATTAAGAAATCTTTTAAATTTTACCTTAAAAATATTGAGACTTTAACTTCCACCAAACCAGTATCTTCTCTCAAGTTACTGCATCAGCTTTCTAACTAGTGGTCCATGCCTTCATATAATCCATTATCAACACAGCAACGGGAGAATCCTTGTAGGCCTTTCAAGGGCTCCTCCAAGTCCTTAAAGAGGTCTGTAAGGCCCTCCCTGAACCTCCAATCCATTACCTGTGAAAGTACCTTCTCCACTCTCCCCCAATTATAATTGCCGCCACTGATTTCCTAGGATATACCAGTCATGCTCATAACTCATGTTCTCTGCCTGGAAGATGCTTCCAAAAAGGTATCCACGATACTAACTTCTTTGGTTTTTGTTTAATATTATCTTCTCTGAGTCTTTCAGTCCCTGAAACCTTTTATCAACATATACTTTTTTGTTTGTTTTTGAGACAAGGTCTTGCTATGTAATCTAGGCTGGCCTTGGGCTCACTATGTACTCCAGGGTGGTCTCAAACTTTCAGTGATCCTCTTGCTTCAGCCTCCCAAATGCTGGGATTATAGGCATGCAATGCCATTCCTGGAGACACCATACATTTTCTATCCTACATCTTGTTCTTTTTTTCATAACATGTATCACATTCTAACATGCTGTATGTATACTTTACTTATCATTATTTGTTTATCTCTACCTCTACTATAATATATATTTCACAAGGTAGAGACCTTTGAAAGTTTTATTTACTGGTATTTCCCACGTCTCTAGAACAACACTCAAAACCTACAAATTAAATATGTAAATAAAAATTATACACTATAGAGCTCCTTTATGCTGCTTTTAGCCCTGTATGCTTACATGTATTGTATCAACTATCACATCATAGTATAACAGCCTCTTCATTTTCTGCCTTTTATTACATTGTAGCTTCCCCACCCCCAGTAATAGAAACTGAAAACAGAGCCTTTGCACTTAAGTATATCCCCAGCCCTTTATGAATTTTTCTATTTTGAGACATTTCAATAAAATCACAAAATTGCCCAACCTGAGCTCAAGTTGACAATCTTCTTGCTAGTGTGCAACTTCTGGAGATAAGATATAAGGTTTTACTTTTTAGTGTGTTATTGATTGTATTTTCTTACAGTGCCCAATACTCAGGAGGCATTCCCTACTATTTGATAAGTTAATGAAAAAGAAAACAGAATCAAAAGTGTAAGTACCTTTACTATCTTCAAAATATAAATAAAATGCTTAAATGTGTGACATTGGAGGTTGAGTTCTAGATTCTGTTAGTGCTTTTAGTCTCTCACTGACACTTAACAGCTAAAGAACTTTGATCACATTATTTATATTCTTCACAGCTATTTCATTCTCAACAATATAGAAGCAATAATGGTACGTGGACCTGTTGTGATTATCATGAATATTAAATATAGAATTAGTTCAGAGGTTTGCTCATAGTAAACATTCAATAAATGACATCTATTACTGACTATAAATTAAAATAGAGGCACTATTAAAAGTTTTACTTTATTAAGACCATACTCTTAGGTGAAATAAATATGACATAAATGTGTAAATACCAAATAATTTCTCTAGTGTAAAAAACCATAAGTGTAAATAAGGTTCAGATTGTAATTGATAATGTGAAATAGGAAGAAAAGGGCTAAAGGAGTAGGGGAAGTAGGAAGGGTAGGGGAAAGGAAAGAAGGGAAAAGAAAAAATATGAGAAAAGGAAAAAATGGAAACAAAGTCTTACTAGATGGGGGAGGGGGAGGCAGAAGTATGGTGAAAAAAATGAGAACAAACACCTGTCATGTAAAGGTACAAGATCCCAATGATGAATGTAACTGTACTATATACCTAAAAAGTACCAAAAAACTCAATGTTAAAAAAAAAGGTTTTACTTTGACTACATAAGCTATTCACTAAACATAATATTTATAATCTCCTTAGGGTATACTACAAATTTATATTAAAAATTACTGAGTTATCTAAAATAACCTTGGCACGTGTTTTACAAAAGAAACTAATTTTCTCAATAAGAAGGATTCTATTGCATTATTGCAGAATACTTTTAAGGATTTTTATATATTAGATTCTATATCCTTCTTCAGGATATTTTTAAAATGTTTTCTCATATATAACCACATTTAAACATGTGCTACGTAGATCACCTACACTCACCTGGCCTATAATATATACATTCACATTTTCTTCTGAACAATCTTATTTTCAGAAATAAGACATTTGAGAAAAAGTTAAATAATTTTAATTATATTTGTGATTTTTTACTAAATTACCCCAAGCTTTCTACTTCTCATTTTACTCCTGTATCCAACAATACATGTATTCCTTAGGTATCATTATATTAAAGGTTGAGCAAAACAGATTTCTGTTCAAATTAAAAAGCCAATGTAATACTTTCTTTTAAAGCTACAAAATTCTTCTGTTATTCCCGTCTACTATGACTTGCAGTGTTTTCCTATGTGCATAGTTAGTTCTCCATTTTATAAAATACTCATGAAGTTCATTTTCTTTATAGTTTTTCTATCATAAAGAACAAACACAGATTTTTATCTAAACACTCATATGGATAGTAGACAAGAAAACAGAAAGGTAAGCAGTTTAAGTGATTGTCCAAGACCACAGATGGAATGCCTGCCAGCTTTAAGATTAAAACTAAGAAGTCATTATTTCCTTTTTATATTCTGAACACTTAACATTATATTTACATCACAAGAATCTTTTAACTAATCTAGGAATGATAATTTAATATACTAAAATAACTAATAACATATTGACATATAAATAATTATGAAATGTATTAGTTTATCCCAATGGACTCTGAAAAATAAGTCCTATTTCCTAAGTTATTTTTAAAATTGTGTTTAGAATCCCAAGAAATTGGCAGCTTAATATAATTTATCATTTCAATGTCTTTTAATAAATCTAATTTCTTTAAACAAAATCTAAGTATATGAGCTGGTTGCATTTCAGATACCAACCAGAAATACTTTTGCATTACAAAAATCTTCCAAACTTAAAACAGTAGTTTCTTCTCTAATTGTAAACTTCAACTTCAGGATATATTTATAAAAATGAAAAAACAATGATTAAAAAGTAAAGGAAATACCAAATACTCTTACATTTACAGAAGAGAAAGACATACAGTATAACATTAGCAGCTTACTGTGGAGAGTGGGTTTAATCAGGAAGTAGCCATTATCCTTTCGATTCAGAGCAGTGACAGCACTCCAAAACAACAAGCCGTGATATTTTTCAGTTAAAAGGCATGAAAGAATACCTACTATTGTGTCCTAGCTTTGCTGACCCCAAAGGTCACCATATGTCTTTTATCAAAAGCTATACCGAAAGCATAATCCAAGTTAGCATTTACAATGCTCTGTTTGTTGAAACACCTAAAATCTACCTAACACAACCCCTCTCTCTCTCAGTTACTCACAAAACATGGCTGTCTTATTCAGAGATTAGCAATTATTGTAATGAGATACTGTCGGAGAGGGTCAAATAGTACTTCCTGCAGTTTACACATCTTGATTTCCTGGTAAACAAACTGAAAGGCAGGTGGAGCACTTAGATCACCAGTAAATGAATGCTCACGTGACAAAACTAAGGCAGGTAAGGTTGACGGCTCAAGACGGCTCAAGTAATTCTTTTCGTAATTTTAGAAACATCAAAACCAACAAAGAGAGGAATCTGTCTTTCTTTTTTTATAAAGGAGGATTTATTCCTGAGAAGCATAAACTCACAGCTATAATAAGTAATGCTTGAAAACTGATACAGATTAAGCAGGTTTCAAAAATTAGTTTTGGCAAATAAAATGTAAAAACAAGACAATGCTAACAACATTTTTTTTTAAAAGTGAGGATATTTGTTCAAATTCCTGGTAAATAAGTCTAAATTTCAATTGCTTCCAGAAAGTAGATAAAGAAATGTCTGAGTCATAATAAAAGACTAAAATTAAAATTGTTCAATCATAACTGCAAAATTACTTCATAATTTCATGTAGCAATTTTTGAAAAAAATCATATGAATCAAGTTTAAATAAGTTAAAGTTATTCCTTACATCA
The DNA here is from genome assembly GCF_012274545.1 of Fukomys damarensis. Lineage (NCBI taxonomy): Eukaryota > Metazoa > Chordata > Mammalia > Rodentia > Bathyergidae > Fukomys > Fukomys damarensis. The sequence goes on along the minus strand of NW_022900938.1, from coordinate 34,520,571 downwards.
TTTTAAGGTCATATTTCTAAAAGAAAATATAACTTAAAACATATACTTAACTGTGAGCATTTAAAAAATTATTAGCTTGAAAATTAAGTTTCCTTAGCCTTAATTTCCCTTCCCCCAAGTTGCTCATGTTTTGCTGTCTGAAATTTCTAATACAGGTGAATGAGGGTTGATTTACATTAATTATGCAAATAAAACAAACAACCTAACTCCATCAAAATGATTACCTAAGTTATTATATTAAAATATCTACAATTTAAAATCTATAGAACTTGTGTTTATTTTAAAGATTCTGTATTTATTTCAAAGATCATGCATCTATGTCCTATTATGAATATACTATGCTTTAAGTTTAATGAAAAGAGCTCTTAAAGATCTTTTTACTAAAACATAATCTTACCAATATTAAAATCATATTGCTTAAATTATGTTTGCTCAGTTCACAAAATAAAGTTCTAATGTTCTGAAACACAAAACACAATAAAATAGAATGACAAGAAAATCAGTAACAACAAAAAAGAAAACCCAAGCAGGTAAGACTATGCCAAAGATACAAAATCTTACTATAGGTCACAAACACCTAATAAGTTATTCCAAAGTAATACGTATTAAATATTGAAAAACATTAACAGAAGTCCCAAACATCACTAATCAAACCTTTACTACAATGACATATGAGATAGATAGTGAATTTTCAGAAAATAATGATTAAACAGTAAAGTGTGCCAGATAAATTTCTTGATCAAATTAAATAATTTCAATATCCTATGGCCCCTTGGAATATAAAACACAGTTCATACTTCCTTTATAGAGAATTAAAAATGTAGATAGCTTTGACTATGTGATTCTTATGTCAAAAATAAAATAAAAAGAAAATTAGAAAATTATCTGAATTATTACAAAGATCCACAACTACCTTAGTTTCCCATACTGGTTCAAATTTAGAGAATGATGAAATGTAAAGAGATACAGAAAATAAATCTGATACTTCATTAAAGGTGGGTTTTATCTAGAGAACAAGTTTTCATATCAAGAGTTTATAGTTCAGTCAAAAGGGAAGCGTAATATATATTACACCTTATGAATTAGAAAGACTGACTTTCTGAGCTAAGAAGTGTGTAAAAGGCACCTTTTCCTCCTCTAGGGTATATTTCTGCCACACTTAGGCAGGCACACTCATACATATTCTCAGCACATATATTCAACACAAGGGACTGTTACTAGTGATTCTAGTTACACAAACAGCTTCAAGAAGGATTCCCCACCTCCTTGGCAAGTTTAAGAAATCAGAGAGATTAGTCCTCCAATGACTTAAAAATATGTGCAAAATAAAGCAAGGAGGCAGGGAAAAGGACAAAAGGAGGAAGACAGTTTTCTACTTTTGTTTGTTTTTAGTTTCAATAAATATTTTTTAAATATTTCACATTACTCCAACATAATTTAAAGTGCCTTAAACAACTATGACTAGTAGAACAGAATTTAAAAATATATAAATTAATGCAAATAAAAAGGTGGTATAGGGGAAGGAGAAAATACGAATAAAATAAAGAGAACAGAAAGTTAAAAAAAAAAAAAAAAAAAAAAAAAAAAAAAAA
>NW_022900938.1:34512152-34518838 GCF_012274545.1 Fukomys damarensis | reverse complement strand
AAAAAAAAAAAAAAAAAAAAAAAAGGAAACACAAAGTTGGATCACAGAAAAACACCTGTTGTAAGATCTTGCATAAATTACAATGTGGGTGGTTCATCTTTGAGCTACCTAACAGTCAAAGGAAAGTGAGTAGCAAGATTAAATTACAAAATTCTCTTTCATCACAAGATATTATTTTACAAACATGTTCCAAAGTTTTTACTACAACTCAGAATTGAGAGAAAGTACAATACAATAGTTTTCTCTTTATTCTTACAGGAATCAGCATAACAAATTTCATATGAAAGTTTCTTTTAACATTTCCTCAATGCAAGTGAGAGTCAGGACTTCCCAAAGAATAAGCTAGAAACCCTGCAGTTTATTGTATCTGGGTATTTAAACATATACTAACAATTCCCAGAACCTTTTATTTAATCCACATCCATTTTTATATTCCAAATTCATATTCAATTTTATTAATTAAGGGTCTTCTATATGATTAGTACACATAATAGGTATTCCAGAGAAGGCAAAAGAGAAGATACCAATACATAGGTCCAGACACTTAAATGGACTTCTCTTTGAGTTAAAAGAGTTCTTCTTTCATTGGTGAACTTCTATGATCCTGTTTGATTTACTACCACCAGGCTGGGAACCCAATTATATGATGATTTTTATCTTCCTCAGTTTGGCATTTGTAACTATGGTAAAGAAATCTGACTCTGTCTTCACATTCATTTTGTACCAAGTTTAGATTCATGTTCCCATATTTTAGAGCATTTTTGTATGTTGCTATTGAGGGGGAAAAAGTAAAATTAAGATAATTTCTGTATGCCACTGTATCATACAAGAAAAAATAAAGTCCACTATGATAGCATGTCAATTGACATGTATCTGGATTGAGCACTATTAATGTAAATCAAATCTATTATAGTTGGGCAAGTCTCATCTCTGCTTCCCAAAGATGCCATGAATACCTACCTTCCAGATTATTTTTATGTTCTTTCCCACTGTTTTCCCATCTCATTTTCAGTGCAGGTCTCACTACTTCTACGATGTCCTCTCTCAGTGCCTGACTATTTAGGACTATAAAACTTCATTCTATATAATTTAGTTCTGTAGCATTCTATAATAATTTTAGGGTCTCCATTACTGGATCTTTCTTTTGTTATATTATTCTCTTTGAATAGTAAAATGTTCAGCATGTAGCAAACATTATAAGTACAAATTAACATAGTATGAGGCATTAATGAATTGCTGGCTGGCCGTGATAGTGCATGCCTAAAATCCCAGCTATATTTGGGAGGCTGAAGCAGGAAGACACAAATTCAAGGATAGGCTGTGCAATTATGGGGACCTTGTACATAGTGAGAAAAGGTAAGGAGACGTACCTCAGTATATAATACTTGCATGTTCAACTCTAGTACTGAGACAAATTTCTGTATATATTTATAATATCTCATGATTTATCATATTGCATTACATGAGCCAGAAGCCAATTTTTCACCATACAAATAATTTGTGCATGGTATAAAATCAACTTACATTTAATCAAACCTTATTATTATTCTATTTTCAAGCTTGCCAAAAGAATACTACTAAAAACCAGATTTTGTAAAGCATTATCAGAGCTCAATTGTGTCCAATATAGTTTGATTCACATTTGATCTCATTATATAAGAATGATGTAGCCTGCTATAACCATTAAATAAACTCTTACAATGTGTAACCATTGAAATTGGTTATTTCTGAAGTTCCTATTTTATGAAAACTCAAATCTTAGTATTCTTGACAGAATTTTTTCCTATTACAAAAGATAGCAATCTTTAAATGTGGAATATGTACGCTTGTTTAACATATTTTCTTGCAAGAGAAAGCCACTCTTTAACATTTAAAATATGTCAGAAAGTATATACTTGAGTAGCTCATGCTCATTATCAGTTTCAAGTCAATCAAGATTACATTATATTTATTCAAAAAGATAATAATTAACATGGTTACATTAATAACCATCTTATAATTATTTACCTCAGAGAACAAAAGTAGAAAACATATCCATAATACAAATCAAAAGGCATTTCAACAAATTTAACAAGAGGAAAGAATATAAATCAATTTTCTTTTTTTCCTTAAAATTAAAAGGTAGAAGCATACCAAAGACAGCTATACATGTATATATTTTCAGTAATTGCAACATAATAGATACACACAGAGCCTGTGAGAATACAATATTCATTTTGCTGCAGAAGAACAGACATTGCATAACAATGAGATTTGCTAATGAAATCAACCATCAAACTGAAATACATATGTATTAAACCAAGACCTCAGTGACATTTTCTTTTTGCATCATTTGTTCTTTCTTTTTTTTTTTTTACCCTTTCAAGTATTTTTGTCCTTTAGATTTAAGAAGTTATTGGTAAAGCAAAATTAAGACTCCAATATTATAGAGCAATGCTTTTTATTCATCATGTTTATTTTTAATGTAAATTCCAATTGTTCTGCTTCTATTGGCATTATTAATGCACCTTTAAAAAAATATCAATGGATGCTACCAAAAGAAACAAACGAGGCTTATTTCTATAGATAATTGCTGGGTAGGATCCAAAAAAAATTTTTCAACATTTGACATAAATTCCATATGAAAACTTTTATTGTATGGTGAATGCCTATTTAATAAGAAATATGAAGATAATAATATATTTTAAAGTCCCTTCTGTAATAATTCCTATAGCACTTTTTGTTAGACATTGTTAAATGAAGTAATACAGGGTTGATAAAATACCTATTAACATGAAAATTCTTCCAATGTTCTTAAATAAAATCATATTTTTTCCCAAAAAATGTTTTACTGCAGTCTGCAAAGGCTGATTACTTCCTTAAGGATTTATGAGAACTTCCTTAAGAATTCTCAGAACTTCCTTAAGGATTTACGATTTAGTTACAATGATAGAACAAAAGGCTATGAAAGTCTTTAATATTATTTATCTTATAGATAAGTATTAATATCCCCCAGAATCGATTTACATCCCTTTGGGTACAAACTATTTAACTATACAGCTATCTATCCTACCAGTTGTCCATTTACACAAATTACATTTTCAATTTACCTGTGCTACATATAAAATTAACAGTTTAATCTCTGTGGTATATGATTATTACTAATTCCTTATTATAAAAGATTTAAGAAAAAATTATAAAATGAGCCAAATTCAAACAGAACATTGTTTCCTATTTATATAATATATTAATTTTTCTAAAAAAAATATCGTGCAAAAATAACAAAAGGCAATATGACTTCTTTTCTATTACAAAAGTAAACCAAATAATTAAATATTTCATATTAAACTCGTTGAGCTTTTTCACTGATGGTTTCCTAGCTGTTAAGGATAATGATAAAAATCTTGAGGATAGGTGTAGAGCATTTTTCCCTAGTATGTGAGGTCCTGGGTTTGATCTCCAGAACAGCAAAAATAAAATAATGAATGTCTTGAAAGATGATTTTAAGGAAAGAATGGCATAATTCCAAAGCAACCATTAATCTATAATGTAACCACAAATGTGTATTAAAATGGCTAAATATTAATCAAATTTCTATAGAGAATCAGACAGTTTTTTACAAACATCTATGGCAATGCCAAAAACCTAATTCACTAGGGCAAAGTATATAATTCCCAAATGTGATAGGCTCGCTCAAGAAGGTCTTGGCTATGCAAAGTACCAGCAACACTGACATTACCTGGTAGCAATATGAAATCTCAGGCTTCAGCCAAACTTACTAAATCAGAATCTCCTGGACTTAAAGTTTAAGAAGTCTTAATATATAATATCATTTAGTGTACATAACAATCTATATACAAATTCCAGTAATTTCTGATATCCTACCCCAAAATTCATAATAAAATAAAGACTCAAAAGTAAACTATTTGTTAAACCCAAAGTCTACTGCCTCCCATGTGCTTCATCATCTTATGTTTCATTAGATAATTTGATTTGAAATGTGTGGTAATAGAAGGAATGAGAAGGCAGGAGTAATATTTTGGTTTGGAAAGAACTGGAAAAATAGTAAAGAACACTTTCTTAGCATGAATTTTAAACTATTTCAGTAGAAGAGTCCTTTCCTCAAACTGATGTGAAGAAGTTCAGTACAGTGGAAAATAAACAAAAAACTGCTCTTTGTAGCAGAGGTGGCACCCAGCAGATGCCAAGGATCTAAAGAGAACTGACTGGTATGATTTCTCAAGTACCAGGTGATTTAAGATAACAGCACTACTTAAGAGTCTGAAATAAACAGAAAAGCTGTTACACTAATGACAAAGTTTACTACTAATCAAAGAAAGTCCTAAAATTATTTGTTTTAAATTAAGAATAGTGGATTAAATTTATGTAATCATTTTTTTCTCATTTCAATTGATGCTTTCCTAAATTGGTCCACATGATGAAGTTTCAATGGTACTATCTTAATTAATTGTGGACCTATCACATAGAAGGCATTATGGTTATGTGCTATAAGACAAATACAGATGAATGGAAAAGGTACTTAATACCTCAAAAAGATAAGACAAATACATAGATCATACTAAATGCCATATGAGTGATATAAATAAAGTACAATGGGAGCAAAAGGAACTGAAGATATCAGAAAAAGTTTGATGAAAAGGTGACATATGAAGCAGGCCTTGAAAATTGTGGAAGAGATTAAATGGAAAACATGGTTAAATGAGGGAACTAGGAAAAGAGGTATCCCAAGTGGAGGGAAAACATACATGCTCAGGATGAGAAGGTAAAAAGCATTGAATATATTCAGAGGATAAATAGTCTGAGGTGGCTTGCATGCTCCCTAATAACACAAATCTTGATTCTTTCACTTTATATCTGAGCCACCTATAAAATTCAAGTGTTGATATGCCTATATAGAATTGTAAGAGTTCATTAAACATTTATTACTTGTCTGAATCAATCAACAAATAAATGAAAATAATGTTGTCTGCTTAGTACACAGGACATTGTAAAGAACGGTAGAAAAATATGGCTGAAAAGGTAGTTTAGGACCTTATTGGAAAAGATTCTGAATACCACATTAATGCCTTTTAAACAAATGATGCAAACAATGGTAAAATGCTTACATTAAAATTATTAATCTAGCAGTTTTAAGTGAGATTAATTGAAGCAGGAAAAGATTTCCAATATTTAGTCTACAGAGATAGTTTAAGCAGGTTCTGTATTAAGGCTATGGCAGAAGAGTCACAAATACAAAGATGAATATGAAAGCTCTTGAAGCAAAGATGAATCAATTCTTTTTAACTCATTGGCTGGTAGAAGTAGAGCAAGTAAAAAACTTTATTGTTGAAGTAAAATCTGTTGATGTTATAGAAGGTTCTATACAGAGGGAGTAGGAAGGTAAAAATTAAATGCCGAACATATACAGCAAGAAATCTTTTTTGCACCAGTGGTGTAAACTAGTAAAATGACTGCAGAAGGATATTAAGTAATATACAGTCAAGTCAAAGCTGCCTGTATTCTATAGCACAGTAATTCTACTTCTAGACATCTAACCCAGAAAAGTTCCCAAATGTATGCATAAGGGGTCGAGTATAAAGATGCAAATTGCAAGCTGGGGTTTTATAGCACAGTGGTAGAGTACTTGTTGAGGATGCATGAGGCCTGGGTTCAATCCCCAGCACCACATAAACACACACCAGGGCCAGAGATTTAGCTCAGTAGTTCTGCTTCCTGCCTTGCAAGCACAAGGTCCAGAGTTAGATTCCCGGTACCCCCAAAATAAATAAACACACACACACACACACACACACACACACACACCAAAACCTCTATTATTTGTATAGTACAATTCTGTAAATATTTGTAAATGAATAAATAAAAGTATTATGACATTTTATGATGAAATTATATACAGAATATGAATGAACTACAGCTATACATTTAACATGGATGCATATCTTTAGTATGCCAAAACAACAACTTGAAGGATGTGAAGGTTTTGTTTGTATTTTTTTTCTTTTGTCATTTTGTTTAGGCTAGGATAAGCTTATAACCATGAAGTAAACCAAACATGAGAAAAAAATAATTGTGAAAGGTCCATGAAGCAAATCCCTCCTGCAGGCAGATGATAAAAATTTAAAAAGCTGAATGATATTAGGTTTAGTAAGGAAGTGAAACTTATCTTGGAGCTTGGTGGGAAGTAGAAGAAAAAAACAAATAGTTAAAAATTTTTTAAAAAATAATTACGTATTTTCAGAAAATTGCAAGAATAGTCCAGTGAAGTGCCATATACCTACCACTCATTTTCCCTAATGGTTACAATTTACATCATGCTATAAGGCAAATAGGAAAACCAGGAAGATATGGGGCATGATGGTTCATGCCTATAATCCTAGCTACCTGAGAGGCTGAGACACGAGGCTCATTAGCTTGGCAATTTAGGAAGAGTGTGTCTCAAAATAAAGTTTTTTAAATGATTAAGATGCTAATAAAAAAATGGTGCCAGGTACCACCACAGCAACAGAATTGTGCTGTTTTCTGGATATTATTCTTTTCTTTGTTTTTTTGTTTTGTTTTTTTAATGGAGTGTGCTGAATGTCTATAATTTTGTTCAGATGACTGCAGAACCTGGAAAAGCTGTTGCTGCTATTGATGCATAACATACTGCTATTATTGGTCTTTTTATATAAATATATATATATATA
>NW_022900938.1:34506846-34511656 GCF_012274545.1 Fukomys damarensis | reverse complement strand
GAATAGTTTCTCTGGTGTGAAAAACTATAATAGTACACAGGATCCTAATGAGATCATTAATAATGTGAAATAGGAAGTAAAGGGCTAAAGGTGTAGGGAAAGTGGGAAGGGTGGGGGAAAGGTAATAAGGGAGAGGAAAAAAATATGAGAAATTGAAAAAATGGAAATAAAGTGTTTGTAAATGGGGAGGGGAGGAGGGGGTGAAGGGAGGGCAGGGACAAGGGGAAAAAATGAGAACCAAGACCTATCAGGTAAAGGCACAGGATCCCAACGATGAATGTAACTGTATTGTATACCTAGATTGTACCAATAAACTCAATAAAAAGAAAAAAAAAGGGGGGCTGAAAATGTAGCTTAATGGTAGATTGCGTGTCTAGCATGTACAAGGCCTGGATCTGCTGTAATGGGGGAAAAGAAAAACAAAAAGGAAAGTAACCTCAAATGTGTATGTGTGGTTCTACATGATTTTGTAATGTGTATATTTATATAACTAACACTACAATCAAAATTTATCACTAGAAAGATCGATCATGCTACTCCTTTATAATCACACACAAGCCCCTTTCTTCTAGCATCTCTGTCCCCTAGCAATCCTATTTTGTTTTCTATTTCCAAAACACTGTCATTTTGAGATATTAAAGAAATGGAACCAAACAATATCCTTTCTTACTGCTTTTTTTCATTTAGTCAAATATCCTTGCTACTCATTCAAGTTGTTGTACATCTCCTTAGCTAATACCTTTTAACTACTGAGCACTATTCTATGATATCAATGTATGAACAGTATGACTATATTATGTTTAACTACTTACTACTAAAGTCCTTTTTGTTGTTTCTAGTTTTTGGTTTCCATGTAGATATAGACTTTCATTTTTTCTGGTATAAATGCCTAGGAACATGGTTGCTTCCTTACATGGTTAGTGTATGTTCAGGTTTTTTGTTTTATTTTTAATAAGGTGCCAAAGTGTTCTTCACAGTGGTTGTAGCATTTTTACATTTCCATCAATAATGTACCAGAGTCTATTTCTTTTTATTTTAGTTGTGGAGTAATAAAAGTCATTTATGCATTTTCCTGATGGATAGTGATGCTAAACATGAGGGGGTGGTTTACAATGGGTATTAAAACCAGGACCTCACCACTGTTAGGCAAGCACCCTAGTGCTTAGCTATACCCCCAGTTCTTTTCATTTTATTTTAAGACAGGGTGTCACTAAGTTTCCCAGACTGACCTCAAACTTGCAGTCCTCCTGCCTTAGCCTGCTGAGTGCCTGGGATTTATAGGTGTGCACCAAAAATCCCAGCTGAGCATCTTTTCATGGGTTCATCTGATACCTGCATATAATTCTTTGGTAAAATAGCTCTTCTTGCCTTATGTCCATTTTTCTAATTGAACTGTTTGCAGTTTTACTACTGATTTTTGTGAGTTAGAAAAATATCCTAAGTATGAGTTCTTTGTCAGATATATGTTTTTAAAGTATTTCCTCCCAGTATATACTTTGCTCTTTCAGCATCTCAAAAATATCTTTTGCAAAGCAAATGATTTAATTTTGATAACGTCCTATTTATGGATTTTCTTCTTTTATGAATCACATTTTTCGTGTCCCTGAGAGATTTTTACCAAGTTTGGTCTTATAAGTTTTCCCATATGTTTTCTTTTAAAAGTTTTCTAGTTTTATATTTAAAATCAATAATCCAAACAGGTTCAGAAGTAGAGAAAAATATAAATTGAAAGATCTTTTCTTCAGAAGGCCTTCAACTACTTAGTCAAGTTAATTTCAACTTTTATTGAGTATCCACATGAAGTATTAGACATTTAACAATACAAGTATAGGATGGAAAGCGTGGAAAAAACATAAATACATATTTTCATTTCATTGTTTCAGGTATTGCGATAGTTTTGTACATAAATATACCTTGTTTATCTAGGAAGATCTTCAGAGTGTTTTTATAGAAGCGTACAATCTGTTCTAAACTTATAAGAATAGAAAACTAGTTTACTCAGAAGAGAAGGCTGTTTCAGGAACAGATAACAGTATGGAATAAAGGCAAGAAAACTGTATACCCATCACCTGCTTTAAGAAAATATAAATGGTTTTAAATTTGGAGAGTATTAAGAATGAGAGACTGAGGTATAATATTAGATGTAGGCAGGGGACAGACTGTGAAAGATTCCTGTAGATGAGATTAATTCTGTAGTGACTGAAAGCTGGTGAAGGATTTCAAGTAGGTGAATGACCTGGTTAGATTTGTGATGTCAATTACATTGTTATAGAGGGGATGATGAACATGGACACAACAAGACTAGATGCAAAGAAACCAGTCAGCTATTTAAATAGACCAGGTAAAAACATGATACACACCTACATTAAGATTTGAGCATCATGAATAGAGAAGAAAGGAAGTATTTGAGAAAGATTTAGGAAGAGGAAGGAAGGGATAGAGGAAAGGCAATCTTCTGAAAAAGCAGGCATAGAGGTACTGCCTTATGGATGTAGAAAACTTATAAAATAGCTATTGTGGAAAATCCTTTTACTAATCTGTAGTTAACTTATAGGAATGCCTAATACAGCATTTAGCAAAGCATAAAAAAACACTAGCCTCATAAGATACTTGGAAGGATCAAATAACATGAAGATTTAAAAAACACATTAGCATATTAACAGATGCTCAGAAACAATTCTTAAATAGAGCAAAGCCTGTTTACTATTAACCCTATGTCTTCCAAACTCATTTGGCCATAGAACTTTTTTTTGTTGTTTGTAATTTGGTACAACCAATGGTGTTCCAAAACTACTTCAGAAATGACTGGCTGACAGCAATATGGGCGTTAGTTTACTTAAAGAGCATTATTTTTTTACTCTATTGTTTAAAAAAGATTTATATGATGGCTTATGTGAAATCTTTCTAGCTTCATTTGTTAGCCTCTCTCATCACTCACATAACTCCAGTCGTGCTGATTTCCTTATTTTCTAAATATGCCAAACCTAATTTCCCTCAGTGTATTAACATTTACTGTTTTCTTTGGAAGAGTCCTCACCTAGAGTCTATAAGATTCACTCCCTACTTCCTTCAGATCTCTGATAAATTATTATCTTATTAAAGAGGGCTTTGACAGTCACTCTATAACAAATGTTAACTTACACCCTTGACATTCATTACCCTTAATTTGCCTGATTTTTCTTCATAGTGTTGGTTGCCATCTAACACATTAAACATTAACTTGTTTATCTCTTTCACCTAATAGAATGTAAGGCCCATGAGTTCAGAGTCTTTGTTTTGTCCAGTACATTACCCTTAGCACGTATCTGTAAATAGACACTTACTAATTAGTTGTTGAATAATTTATGATCATCACTTAACCTCTATCCAAGTATATTTACTTTATATTAGAATAGATAACAGATAAAACAGCTACATATCATTATATCAATCTATATAAGTAGTATTTCATTATGATGTTGTGATTCCTATTTTTATATCTTTTTTACATTCTATATATAGTATCTGACCAGTTTTACTGTTTAATATAAAATTTACTTCAGGATTTTGGAAGCTCTCAGCTCTAAATTTTCAAATTTTTCTCTATCAAAAGCAGCTGTAAAACACTTATATAATTTTATCTTTACAAAGTACACAGACAAGCATTCTAGTGTAACTGTTGTTATACATTTTTCTCTAACTGCACTTTTTTAGACACTGGCTAGGAAAATACTATAACCTGAAGTACTGACTGCAGGAACTCTCACCCTCTAAAGCAAAGGGTCATTTTATTCAGTGATGTAGTAATCCCTTTCTATGACTTTAGCAATTATCCAGTGCTGTAGTGGATTTTACATGCATAATGTTTCCATTTTTTAATTTTAGATGACATTACCTTCAATTTAATTCAGCTGTTTATTTGATACACTGTACAAGATTAATATACTCTCATAGGGACATAAACTCCTCTAAAAACAGAAATTCTCATGAACACATGGACCAATTTTCAAAAAATATATAAATACACAATACAAAAAGCCTTAAATATTTTAATATAAAATGCACTATTTCCAAAAAGGAAAAATATTCAAATAGATGAACACAATATATAATGGAGTTATGTTCCAACAAACCCACTGTAAATCCATATGTTGAAAATTCATACATTGAAAAAGGATTTTATTTCACCTAACCTACTAAACATCATAAGTCAGCAACTATAGAAGCACTGTTTTTTGTTTTACCCTTGTATTGTATGGATGACAGAGCTGCAGCTCACTTCTGACTATTCACCTTTGAGAAAGAGCTTTAGCACATATCACTAGCCCAAGAAAATATCAAAATTCCCAAAATTTGAAATACAGATTCTACTAAATATATGTTGATTTCACACCATTATAGAATATAAACATTTTAAGTTAGGGGCCATCTGTAAATTTCAATCTGTTAAAATTTATAAAAAATTTATTAAGGAATAATACAGCTTATGTATATATAACTTTATAATTCAGGTTTAAAGCCTCCAACAAAAACTTTCCTTATAACAACAGTCTATTGATGTCAGATTAAAATGAAAAACTTGAATTCTTTATAATACAAATATCTGAAATTGAATAATACATAATAATATCTAAAATTATCTTCATTCTGCAGTTGTCATGAAGTAGATGTATTTTATGGTAGTCCAAGTTTTATTTAAAGAAAGTTTACCCTCAAAACTAAAGGTATTGGGCCGGGGATTTAGCTCAGCAGTTCGGTGGCCTGCCTTGCAAGTGCAAGGACCTGAGTTCAATTCCCCAGTACCAAAAAAAAAAAAAAAAAAAAAAAAAAA
>NW_022900938.1:34498355-34506704 GCF_012274545.1 Fukomys damarensis | reverse complement strand
AAAAAAAAAAAAAAAAAAAAAAAAAAAACCCAAAAAACTAAAGGTATTTTATTAGTATAACAAGTTCTTTTCTAAAAGCCATGAACTAGCTAATTGGTCTTGGTTACATCACAGTCTCTGAGCCTTGGTTAGTTTATCAGTAAAATAAGTGGATTGGTCTAGGACTTTTAGCAAATTTTACAATTTAATATTCTGTGATTCTAAAACAAATAGTTCTCAAACTCCATGCAGTGTTTTTACTCTTGCAAACTGACTGCAAAATTCTTCTGATACCAATAAGTACAAGATTCCTTAAAAGCTTAGTTCTTTAAAAAAGTACACAATATAGCATATTTTTATGTTTCTTCATAGATAAAATGCCTCAATTTGTATTAGAATGTGATGACTACTATTTATCTACTTTAGATGAATAAATGCAGAGGACAATTTATCAGAGCACAGAAAAGATTCCTGAATACAAGAAGGTCACAGCCTATTTGCTGGACTGCCAGAAAAACATGTATGTGGTTCCAAAGCTGCCATTTTTCTTCCCTGACAAAGACTCCATCTGCTACTGAGCCACTTACAGCCTCCAAGTCAGAATATCAATGATTTCAAACTATTCTGCAAGCTTGTTTTCACCTTGATATCACCTCTGTAATATATCTATAGCAGATGATACATATATTCACAATACAAGAGTGAAGTCCATACTTTATTCACTGGAAAGGTATTTAAGCTGCCCTCTACTGTACCATTTTTATTCAAGCTGAATTATAAAAGGAATTTTAAGGTGTATAAATTCCTATAATTTTTATTATATTACTTATATAATTTAAATCAGATAGAACCATAGTACTTTAAATCTAAAAGATGGTACAAAGTAATGTTCAAAATGGTCAAATAACTAAGTCAACAATATCATATCATATTTGTTTAATACAATTGTACTACAAAATTTTTTCTTTCCCTTTCCCTTTTCTTTCTCCCCTTCTCCTTCCTTCCTTCTTTTCTTTCTCTTTCTTTTCTATCTGTAGTGCTGGATATCAAACTGAGGGCCTCGAACAGCCTAGGTAAGTACTCTACCATTAAAGCACGCCTCCAGCCCCTCAAAATTATTATTTGTGGTACTGAGGATTAAACCAAGGCGTTCACAAATGATAGGCAACAACTCTACCATGCACTTACATTCCCAAATCTATTGGGTTTTGCCAAGTTGCCTAGGCTGGCCTTAAAGAAAATTTGTAATCCCCCTACCTCAGCCTCCTGAATAGCTGGCATTATAGGTGTTTGGGACTGTGACTGGCTTTAAGATTATACTTTTATGAAACATGTTCATTCCTTAGAAATTGACAGCATTAAAACAACAGAGAAATTTTGATAAAATTTCTACTTTTGTACTCTAGTGTTTTTAATATTGTGAACAGAGAAACCCATTAATCTAGCAATAAAACAAAACCAGAGATTTTCAATTAAACTTTATTTCCAATTATTTTGCTTATAACAACACCAAAACTATTAAACAGAGTTCCATCACTTTCAAACAAAAATAGTATGATTTTTTAGCCATTAGTATCTGTAGAAATAGAAATAAATTTTTACCTAAAATACTACTTTTTCTCTGAAACTGTTTTCTATTAGCTCTACTGATGTGTAAATTATGCATAGTATCAATTTAAAACTAGACTGTTTTGGTCTCAAGTTTGGGAAATAATAAATTCACCAATTCATGAAAAGTATGTAAAAAGACAAGGCACTTGAGAACACAAAGTCTAAAATTAGAGGTTGGAGACTGAAGCCTGAACCCTCCAAATACTTATAGTTTCAGGAAAACTACTTATTCACTTGTAAAGTGAAATGAATAAAACAAGTGGCATCTAAAGTCTCTTCCACTATAGCACTCTGTAGTAATATGATACCATGTGTCTAGATGTCAAGTGATTAGAGACACTATCTGACCCCAGATTTTTCAAATTATATTTCCTTTAGACCATTACCAAGAAGGAAATGAGAGTTGAATTAGATCTTGAAGGATGTATAGCATTTGAATATACATGAAGAGGTAGGAAAAAAGTTTTCAGAAAAAAAAGACAAGCATACATAAAGATGTGAAAAAAGAAATCATGATCTCAGATATGTTAATGTAGCAATGTTATCCACAATGAGTAAGAAGAGGAGACATGATACCTGATACAGAGAAACTAGTAAGTAAACTAATATAGCTATCTAAGCATGAACTGAATAGTGTAATGGTGGGAATGAAAGAAAAACAAAGGATGTGAAAGATACTGAAGATAGATTACAGGTACTTCTAAGTTTTGATATCTGGAGTCAAAGGAGAAAGAGTAATACAAAGTAAAGCCAACAGTTCATATCTTGATGTGGGACACCGTGATACTATTAGGAGAAATGAGCATGAAATGTGATCCTCTTTCTAAAACAATATGTAAAAGAAAACAGAATACATTAAAAAGAAATAAAGTCACCTAATTTCCAGAAAAAGAGTACTGGATTCAGAGTGACACACTAATACCACAGTCTCTGTATTAGAATAGCTGTGTAACACAGAAAAAGTCACCCAGTAGTTCGGTTTTCCTCAAATGAGAATGGTGGACTTGAATACATCTTAATACTCTTTTCAGCTTTATATAATTATATATATTCAACTTTTAATTTTCCCCAAACTTGAAGTTGTAAAGGCAGTCAATGTTTCGAAACAGTATTAATCTGACTGATTTAACAATTTCTGTGCTCATGAAAAGTTGAGCAATACAAAGTACATTATTCAAAAAAACAGAAAAACAGAAATGATTACTTTTACTCAACAGGTACAAGTGATAACACAACTGCCATAAAATTAAAGGCCGAATCAGCAATGTTAAAATTGACCCTGCAATACTAATCATTAAGTATCCTTTAGTAAGAATTAGGAGAATTTTGCATAATAATTCCTCATCATGTCAAGTAAAAACTATATTTATTCTTATGACATGATGTCAAATATAAAAGGGGTTAATGAAGTATGTTCCTGGAGAAATGTATAAACATAATAAAGTAAATCAATATTTCATAAAATATTAAAGTATAATTTAAATTACATTCTGAAACAATTTTTATCCTAAAACATAATATTAAAATTAGAAATTTTTAAAATTTTTGTAGGAAAGTAATTAAATTTAGCAAATATACTAAGGCGGGACATTAATTTTTAGTAATTTTCCTTATTTCTTTTATTAAAAAGTATGCTGACAAATAATTAAAAGTGATATATCAAAGCTTCCTCTTAATTCTTCATAATTATCATTATGCTCAACTAAAGATACAATTAAATTGGCAGGTACAATCCATGTTCAAGCATGGTAAATTCTTATTTAGAGGGAAAATATTTTGTTGCATTCATGGACTTTGATCTCCAAGATCACTTATTTCTTATTAAAACACACCATTGTTTCATTTGAAGAATTCTAATGATATGATTTCTCTATTTTGCTAAATAAACCCAATACTCAATATTCAATCATAGTGGAGTTCTTAAAATTAGACAAAATAGATTAGAGGTGGTTCCTGTTACCTACAAAAATGCACTTAAAATTTAAATTGAATCCAGCTCTTTAAAGATATGAATGTTTTGACTAAAATAAAATTAATAATTTTTTCAGCTTTTATTGTAAAACCTATGTTAAGAAGTTGTCTGGAGCTATTGCAATTGTCTGGTTTATTCTTTAACCAGTATTAACTATATCTATGTGGCAAAAATATAAACAATTTACTATTGCTATAGTGATTCCAAAATTGGTCCCCAATTCTTACATATTAATTTCTTACCTTTAAATGGCACATTAGAAAAAACAAACAAACAAAAAACCAAAATAACTGAATTGCAGTATGTGTGAAATTATCCAACATAGTGCCTGCTTATAACTCCAGCTCTCTGGGAACCTGAGCAGGAGGATAGCAAGTTTGAACCCAACAGTTAGCAAGACCTGTCTCAAAAAATAAAGAAAAATAAAAAGGGCTGGGAATGTAGCTCACTGCGAAGTCCCTGGATTTTATCTCCACCCACCCCCCACAAAGAAATTCAGCTGCGTATTTATTGTAAGAAAGTTTAAGGGCTTAAGTTTCAACACTGAACAGATACATATGAAAAAGGTAGTCTCATCTACAAGGAGCTCGCAATTCAATACAGTACTTTTTTTTTTCTCATTAAGTTTATTGGTGCATTTTAGGTATACAGTACAGTTCCATACATTATTGAGATCTTGTACCTTTACATGACAGGTCTTGGTTCTCATTTTTTCCCCTTGTCCCTGCCCTCCCTTCACCCTTCTTCCCCTCACCCTTTACAAAAACTTCATTTCCATTTTTTCATTTTCTCATATTTTTTTCTTTTCCCTTATTAGCTTTCCCCTACCCTTCCCACTTTCCCAACACCTTTAGCCCCTTTCTTCCTATTTCACATTGTCCATTATATCATTAGGATCTTATGTACTATTATAGTTTATTCACACCAGAGAAACTATTCGGTATTTACCCATGGGTGACTTATTTATTTCACTTAGGAGTATATACAGTACTTTAAAAGGAAACTTCTCAAAGAGTTTCAAAAAATGCTTCAAACTGTTTGTATTTTAAAATGGGTAACAGTATGTTTACATTTAATTTTTAATAAATAAGATAACATTTCTTAGTAGGAAAAAAGAACAGGGCTGAAAACCATAAATGCATATAATGTGCGATAGTGAGTGATAATCAGATTAGAATGTTCAATCCTTGAATCATCATACAGCTGAACACAGTTATAGTAAAGATGACTTTTTTTAAACATATTAGGAATCAAGGGCCGGGGATTTAGCTCAGCGGTTCGGTGGCCTGCCTCACAAGCGCAAGGACCTGAGTTTGATCACCGGTACAAAAACAAAAACAAAAACATATTAGGAATCAAACCCAGGTCACACCTCACACATGCTAGGTAAGCACTGTACTGCTGAGTTACATCCCAGGCAGGCCTTTTAATTTTATTTCTTTTAATTCAGTTTCTTGCTAAATTGCCCAGGCTGGCCTCCATCTTGAAATTCTCCTGCCTCAGCCTCCCAAGTAGCTAAGATTACAGGCATGGACAATTACCCTTGGCTGACATGTTGGTTTTGATGTTTTTATGTTTTAATTTGTTAAAGAATAGAACCATGAGGTGTAATAAGGGCAACATAAGCCAATGAAGGATATAAAATGATAATTCAACAAATGCGCTTAAAAAAGACCTTCACAAAATCCTGCATTTATCTAATTTAAATTCTTAAATGGCACATCAAGATGTCTTTATTACTTTAAAACCTATGTTAAGACAAGAAAATATAACAAATGTCAAACTGGATATAATTATCTCTTTTCTGAATGAGAACAAAAATTATAAAACTAAACCAGTTTATTTGTTGACACAAAGAATTTTAAACATGAGCATATGAGCAGTTTTTAACTATTTTAAATATTGTCATGCAGTAAAAGTTTAGACTATCTAATAAAATAAAAATGTGATTTTAAAATGCTGCTATCAGAATACTGAAGGAGCAAAGCAACTCAAGTATCCATTGACAGGTGAGTGGATTTAAATAAAATGTAGTGAATACAGAGATACAGACACAGAGGAATATTATTCAGCTGCAAAATGAAAGAAATCCAGACACGTACCACATGGATGCACAATGAGGACATTATGCTAAGAGAAGTAAGCCAGTCACAAAAAGATAAATGTTATACAATCCCTCTTATATGAGGCACTTAGAGCACTAAAATGATTAGAAACACGAAGTAGAGCAGTGGTTGACAGGACTTAGGGGGAAGAAGGAACATTATTATAAATGTAGGCATTCAAGTTTTCCAAGATGAAAAGATTCTGGAGATGAATTGTGGTGAGGACTGCACAACAGTGTGAACGCACTTAGGACCAAAGAACAAGCCACCCTCAAGAGTGTCTCATTTCCCTAAGTCCAGAGACTCGTTCTTATGCATGGAGAGGACAGACTTCAACCTTCTATTATGACATGTTAGCACTGCTGCCTGACTGTATTAAGAAAGAGACGTATTAGGTATTTGTAACAACTCCCCATGATGAAAGTAATCATTATGTACTGTAAATGTATTTTTACAAAATGAATTTAAAAAGGGCCCTGAAGAATCTGACTAAACAGATACTTCAAGTTTAATGAATGCTTAATAAACAATAGATATTTCCATGAAGATTTCATGTATAGTGCTTCATTAGCACCTGAAAATGTCTCCCTTCTTGCTAGAGATATCTAAAACTGGTAATTATTGATCCTTTGGAGTTTTCAAAGGTGTAAACTGTGTTTTTTCTTGGTTTCATCACTATTGACTGATTATTTAACTCTCTCATTCTGGAAAATTAGATACTACTGATTTTTTCATTTTCCAGAATTTTGTTACTATTTATTTCTTCCTTTTTTTTTTTTTTTTTTTTTTTTGGTACCAGGGATCGAACTCATGTCCTTGCGCTTGTGAGGCAGGCCACCAAACTGCTGAGCTAAATCCCTGGCCCTCTTCCTTGTTTCTTTGCTTATGCCCTTTTAAAAATGTTTCTTCTCAGACAAAGAAGTAAAAGCAGTAAGTAAATATATGAAAAAATGTTCCACATCACTGGTCATTCTAGAGATGCAGATGAAAACAACACTGAGATTCCACCTCACCCCACAAAGAATAGCTGCTATCAAGAAATCAACCAATAACAAATGTTGGCGCGGTTGTGGGGAGAAAGGAACCCTTCTCCATTGTTGGTGGGAGTGCAGACTGATGCAACCACTATGGAAATCAATATGGAGATACCTCAAAGAACAAGGTTTAGAGGTTCCATTTGACCCAATCATCCCTCTGCTGGGTATCTTTCTAAAAGAATTAAAAGAATCACATCACAGTGATATATGTGTACCTATGTTTATGGCGGCACAGTTTGTAATAGCTAAAACTTGGAAACAGCCCATTTGCCCATCATTTGAAGACTAGTTAAAGAAGATGTGGGTTTTCTATAAAATAGAATACTACTCAGCCATAAAAAATGAGAAATTAGATTCATTCATAGGAAAATGGATATATATTGAGGATATACTCCTAAGTGAAATAAATAAATCACACATATGCAAATACCAAATAGTTTCTCTGGTGTAAAAAAACTATAATCGTACATAATATCCTAATGATATAATTGACAATGTGAAAAAGGAAGAAAAGGGCTAAAGGTGTAGGGAAAGTGGGAAAGGTAGGGGAAAGGTAATAAAGGCAAAGAAAAAATATGAGAAAATTAAAAAATGGAAATAATGTGTTAGTAAATGGGAAGGGAAGGAGGGTGTGAAGGGGAAAAAAATGAGAACCAAGACCTGTCATGTAAAGGTACAAGATCCTAATGATGAATGTAACTGTACTGTATACCTAAAATGTACCAATTAACTCAATTAGAAAAATAAAAATAAAAAATGTTTCTTTTACAGCACTTAGATGAAGTAAACACGTACGTCCAACCTACCATCTTTATTACAAGGCTACTATCTTCATGTCTCTCATGAAGGTATCTCCATGTTGAAAATTATCTTCTGAAGGAAGATGCTAGTTGCAGGAGTAAATTCTCTCTGCCATTAACTTTAAAGGTTAGTATTAAATAAAGGCTTGCTACTCTCAGTTAAAATTCTATTGCTGCCGCTGCCACTGCTACTGCTATTTTTTAATGATATCTTTTTGTAATATATATATATATATATATATATATATATATATAATACCACACTATGCATTTTTGAGTCAAAATTCATATTAAGTGCTAGAAGGAAATAACCCTATTTTAGTTCCTTCAATTTTGCTAGTTTCATTCCTCCTCATGTTATATCCTGGCACCACTGTACTCTGCATTTATTTATAATTTTGCACTTTCTCTTTAGGTATCTGTGTAGATCTCATAATTTAACTGATTCTTGTCCAACAGATTTATAAATCACTACAAGTTGCATCATTTTCTCTATCATCATATTGCTCATTCCAGTTGTACTGGCTTTAATTGCTTATCTTTTTACTATGTCTTATTTATTACAGCACCTTCTTAACAATCTGATAGGAAGCAAGATATGTTGATTTTGGGGTTTTCAATAAGGGAAAGATCTAGGTTTCCAGTCAAAGAAATGCTGCCACCAGCTGAGAAATAAATAAATTCCCCTTATTTTCTCTTTTGGAGATATTATCTGGTTATATCACCAAGGCTGGCCTCAGATTCTTGGGCTTAAGTGATCTTCCTGCTTCTCCAAGTAGCTGGAACTAACAGATAAGTACCACTATATCCAGCTTAAATTCCCTACTTCTACTCATGCTCGTTTA
>NW_022900938.1:34496011-34498016 GCF_012274545.1 Fukomys damarensis | reverse complement strand
TTGTAATATATATATATATATATATATATATATATATATAATACCACACTATGCATTTTTGAGTCAAAATTCATATTAAGTGCTAGAAGGAAATAACCCTATTTTAGTTCCTTCAATTTTGCTAGTTTCATTCCTCCTCATGTTATATCCTGGCACCACTGTACTCTGCATTTATTTATAATTTTGCACTTTCTCTTTAGGTATCTGTGTAGATCTCATAATTTAACTGATTCTTGTCCAACAGATTTATAAATCACTACAAGTTGCATCATTTTCTCTATCATCATATTGCTCATTCCAGTTGTACTGGCTTTAATTGCTTATCTTTTTACTATGTCTTATTTATTACAGCACCTTCTTAACAATCTGATAGGAAGCAAGATATGTTGATTTTGGGGTTTTCAATAAGGGAAAGATCTAGGTTTCCAGTCAAAGAAATGCTGCCACCAGCTGAGAAATAAATAAATTCCCCTTATTTTCTCTTTTGGAGATATTATCTGGTTATATCACCAAGGCTGGCCTCAGATTCTTGGGCTTAAGTGATCTTCCTGCTTCTCCAAGTAGCTGGAACTAACAGATAAGTACCACTATATCCAGCTTAAATTCCCTACTTCTACTCATGCTCGTTTACCCTTAATAAGCACACTACCTAAATTTGTTATGAAGCCTTCTTATTAAACTTATCTTTTTGAAGTGCTGAAGATCAAACGTGGGGCTGGGTGCATATAGAAAGCACTGCTACATCCTCAGTCCTACCATCAACATTTTTTGTTTGTTTGTTTGTTTTTGGTACCAGGGATTTAACTGGGGTCCTTATGCTTGCAAGGCAGGCCACCCGAACTGCTGAGTTAAATCGCCGGCCCTTACCACCAACATTTTTAACACTACTTCCTTCCCACTTCATGTATTTACAAATATGGAGAACAAAAGGTAAGAGAAATAGAAGGGGAAAAGGGAATATGGACACTCTCAACTTCCTGTGGGTAATTATAAACCCACAGGAGAATGAAAACGTATTAAATTAAAAAATGAATTTAATAAGAACTGTGACTGAATAATACAATGAATGCTTAAATTTTTAAAATATTACAGTAAAAAACACAATGCTATTAAGCTCTCAAACCACCTCACTTAACCACCTCACTTATAACACACTTATCCCATCAGTCTTGCTACTTTGGGGAGCAGGGCACAGGTGCTGAGACAGGGTCTTGCTACATGGTTCCAGCTGGATTTCAACAAACTATGGGCCTCAAACTCATGATAATGCTTCTGCCTCAGCCCCTGGAGTGCTGTGATTACAGGTGTACATCACCATGACTAACTTCATTCTTCCCACTTTATGAAGCAGTTCTGAAAGTTCTCTTTGGCAAATGTCTTTAGTTGCACTGTTGTAGCTACCTCAGTATCCTAAATTTACTTTGGAATGTTTATCTTTCACCATTATCATCATTTTGACTTTGGGAACGAGCCAAATTCAATCACTGCCAGATACAGTGAATAAGGTGGATGAGGCCGCTTTTTGATGTTTTTACCAGCCTGTTTTCCCACTGGGTAACACTCGGCAGCAGCATTCACCATATTTTTATCACATCTTGTGAAGACGGTCATGAGAAAGGACTTCTAGAACTACTTTAGAAGTGGCTAAAGTGATGAGATAAGTGTAATCTGAAACAAGGAGGAATATGTGAGAGAGGTTAATAGCAATGTGTCTTTTGTTATAAAATTTAAATATTTATTAAAAAAATTTTTAAATACTTATTGTATATTTTGATCACACCTCTTACTTAAACTGCAGAACATCAAAGTTTAACAATACAGTGTACTGTAGAGTACAGAGTGTTTATGCTCGTGATCTTGTGGCTGACTGGGAACTACAGCTTGCTCCCACTGCCCAGCATCACGAGAAAAAGTCAAAATTTAAAGCTCAGATTCTACTGAATGGGTATTGCTTTGTACTTTCAGAAAAGGTAAAAAAAAAAAAAAAAAAAAAAAAAAAAAAATA
>NW_022900938.1:34491043-34495884 GCF_012274545.1 Fukomys damarensis | reverse complement strand
AAAAAAAAAAAAAAAAAAACTATAATGGAATCATGATAAATGGGGGTCTGTGTGTAGTAATAGAACAACATAATGCTTTTTCACCCTGCACTTAGAAATTCAACTCTCTCATTTATTTCACTATGCAGCTGGAAATCAGAAACTCTTTTTAAAATTTATTTTTATTACTACAACATGTGTTTTTGTGATGTTGAACACTGAACCCAGGGTCTTGTGCATACTAGGCAAGTGCTCTAGCACTAAGTGACACTGCCAGCCCTATAATCTTTTTAAGGATATAAGCCTACTTCTATTCTCTTCTGCTCACAGTATTCAGCCTCAATGGCATTGCATTCAGAATTTCCTTGGGCAATGGCTGGCTCCTTCTGCTGATTCATTTCTCAATACAAGTGTGTCAACTTATCAGGAAGATTTTATATATGTTATATATGTTTGCCCTAAATTCTATCACTATCATATTTTATTTCCACACTCCTTTGAATTTCTTATCAATATTTGAGAATATTTATGTATATATTTACTTTTCCTCTCTCATTTGAAGGTGACTTTATGACAGAAAAACTTTGTCCTACTGACCACAGGGTGCCTAATATCAGACCAGTGGTGGCAAACCCACAGCACACGCGCTGAGGCAGGCTGTTTGTATCATTGAAAGCTCTAAAAGGTTCACCATCATTGACCTAAACAGTTGAAGCATGTAAGTCAGCAGTCTGTAAATATATGTTGAATGAATAAATACATGTAGGAGTGACTGAATGTGAGCACATAATATACTGATTAAATGAATGAAAGGTTAACAGTTCCTAAATAGGAAATTTTTGTCAAGCAAAAATTTGTTTGAGAGCAAACATCTTTCCATTTAATATCTTGCTTTACCTCTCTTCCTTTACTGTCAATATTATAACTGTGGTATACAAAAATAAAAATAAGATAGATTGAAAGTATGTAATTACTTCAGGACAAATACTGTGTCTCAGTTTTCTGCTTCTATAACAGAACAGTAAGGACTGCATAAATTATAAACAATATACATTTATTGACTTATGATTCTGAAGGCTGGGAAGAACATGATTGAGGGGCTGCGTTTTGTGAGAGCCTTCTTGCTGCATCATCACATTGGAAGGTATCTCGGGGTGAGTGTTTACTGGCTTTGGAATTCACCTGGGGATTTAGTAGAGCACACTTCCGGGGGTACCTAGTGGGTCATGGAGGCATGGCTTTGGGGTGGGGGATCTATGTCATATTCTTGGCCCCTACCTCTCTGCCAATGTTCTGCTTCATGGCCTCCATAAACTGAACATTTGGCTCTGCCACACCTTTCCATCATGATATTTCTGCCTTGGAGCCAGTAGACTGGGGACCGAATCTTAAAACATGAGCCAAATTAACATGTTCCTGCCGGCTTGAAACACAGGTGAATACCACCAACAGTGCAACACGGGTGAGGATACGCAAGCCATTTGGAGTTCACATCTTGCCACAGATTTCCCCAAGTGCTAGAAACGAAACTACAGGATTTAATGTTCTGCTGGGTTTCAGTCTTACGTTGGTCCCACTGCTTTCTATTCCATTTCTTTCGGAATGGGAATATTTATTTTGTGCCACTTTATGTTAGAAGTATTTAACTTTTTTTTTTTTTCATTTTTACAGAAGCACACAGCTAAGTTTGCCTTATATCTCAGATGATAATTTGGACTTGAACTTTTCAGCAATGCTGAAAATGTTAGACTTCGGCAACTCTTAGAGATGGACTAAATGCATTTTGCATAAAGATATGTGCATGAATATTTTTGGAGGCCAGGGATGGAATGTTATGGCTTGTATCTACATGCCCCCCAAAGTCTCATAGGTGGGGCACTCATAGGTTGGAATTTGGGGAGGGTGAATGGATCATAGATGTGGGACACCGGATCATGGGTATGTGATACTGGATTAGTCCACTGATTAGTTTAGCATAGTTCTGGGTGAGGATGATGGACTTACTGTGAAGAGGGAAGCACCAACCAAAGAATAGGCTTGGAGCCAGGATGGAATAAAAAGGGAAAGAAGGAAGTCTCATTGCTTCCTGCCTGCTATGCCATGAACTCTCTCTTCTGTTATGCTGCCCTGCCTTGGAGCCAGGTGACTATGGACTGAAACCTCTCAAAATGTGAACCAAAATAAACTTCTCCCCCGCTAACTTGTAGATGTCAAGTGTTTTGTTCCAGCAACA
The DNA here is from genome assembly GCF_012274545.1 of Fukomys damarensis. NCBI lineage: Eukaryota > Metazoa > Chordata > Mammalia > Rodentia > Bathyergidae > Fukomys > Fukomys damarensis. Next base: position 34,493,672 of record NW_022900938.1, on the reverse strand, counting down.
AGAAAATAACTAAGATATATATTAAGGTCTCTTCGACACAAATTAGTTTCATATTCTTTAGAGTGTACTGTCACAGAAACATCATGGTCTTTAGATAAATATGAATTGGAATTGCAGTTATAACACTAATTATGTCAACTTGAAGTAGCTACTTAATATCAATGTCTAACATAATAATATTTGCAAACTGTCCCATATAATTAACCTTCATTTCTTAGTTCTCCCTTACAGGGCAGGAATTGAAAGGTAGAAGAAATCATTAAAGCAGAACAAATATATTATTGTTTCAGTGGATACTGTTGGACACTATGAGGTCACCTATTTACTGAAAAGCAACAGGTCAAAAGCAAAGCTAACAAAATTAATAGAACTGTGACTATTTTTTCAATGAATAAAATCATATCCTTCAAAATAGTAACAGTAATCATCTGTTAAATAATAAGATCACAAAAATTTCAAGGTTATAATTTCTTACACATTTCCTATACATTTATAAACAATTAAGTGGTACAAATGTTAAATGTGCTCAGGACATTCCTAAAAGTCTTAATTAAAATTGGGTTATTGGGGCTGGGGTATAGATCAGTGGTAGAATGCATTCTTGAAATGAGTAAAACCCAGGGTTCAATCCCTAGCACCAAACAAACAAATAAATATGCTATCAAAAATTTTAAATACTCTTGAAACATTCATTATTGCTTTTAGGATAGAAAAAAACATTATTTTGGTCTAACATGACCTGTACCTTCTGGTTACTTAAATTATAATACTTTGTCTCTGAACTCTAGTCACATTGGCTTTCTATTCTTTTCTTCAATATGCTATGTTTCCTTCCTAATTATCTATGTAGTTAATTTACCAAAGTTTTTTATTTCTTCAGATGACTACAGGTCACCAGCTTGGATCCTTTCACTTCAGCCTGAAGAACTTTCATTAACACTTCTTATAAGGTAGGTCTACTAGTAAATTCCCTGTCAAAAATATGCTCAAAGAACTAAAGGAAATCAAAGACAAAGAATGAAAGGAAACTAGAAAAACAACATATGAAGTAAACAGAGTATAAGCAAAGAAAAAGAAAACTTCAAAAGAAGAAAATAGAAATTCTGGAGCTAAAAACTACAGGAACTAAATGTAAATTCACTAGAAAAATTAAGAGTCGATATAAGCAGGCAGAAAAAAACAAACTAGTAAATTTTAAGACAGGTTAATTGAAGTTATCTAATCTGAAGAGGAAAAGAAAAAATAAAGAAAAATGAACTGAGCCTATAGAACCTGTAGGACACTATCAAAGTAAACCAGCATATTCATTATGATTATGCAAAATTGAGAAGACAGAGAAAGGAGCAGAAACAATATTTGAAGAAATTTTATCTCAAAATTTCCCAAACTTGAGGAGAGACATGAATCTACATGTCCAACAAGATCAATAAACTCCATGTAGGATAAACTCAGAGAGATTTATACCAAACCTCATTATAATTAACTGTTCAAAAGAAGAAAATCTTGGCTGGGGATTTAGCTCAGTGGTTCTGTTGCCTGCCTTGCAAGCGCAAGGTAGTCAGTTCAATCCCTGGTACAAAAAAAAAAGAGAGAGAGAGAGAGAATTTTGAAAGCAGCAAGAAAGAAGCAATTTAGGCACAAGGCACCTCCAGCAAGATTAATAAGCCAACTTCTCACCCAAAAATCATAGAACCCAAAAAACAGTGAAGGGACATATTTAGAGTATTAAAAATAAACACAGGGCTGGGGATTTAGCTCAGTGGTACCCCACCTGCCTTGCAAGCACAAGGTCCCAAGTTAAATCCCTGTACCAAAAACAAAAACACCCCTAAAACTATCTTCCATTCATGAATTCTATATCTGACAAAAGTATATTTTGTTAATGAGGGAGAAATGTTAATGAAGGTACTGTTAGATTAATGAAATGAGACTATTACTAAAAGCACCAAGCACTATGGGGTGGAGGGAGACACAATAATAATAATAATAATAATAATAATAATAATAATAATAATAATAATAGACAAGACTGTGTCAATTTGTTTTGTTTAATCATTTTTTTAAAATTTAAATTTAATTTATTGGTACATTCTAGGTAGACAGTACAGTCGCATTCATTACTAGGATCTTGTACCTTTACATGCTCGTTATTATATTAAGACACTGAATGACTTCAAAAAACAAAATGAAGTCAGACTTCTTTCTGCATAGGATTTCAAAGCCTGCAGGTTTGAGGCTTCTCTTGTCTTGGTCACTGATAACCCAACTCCCAGCTCTTAAGTTCAATATCTGCATCCTCAGCTCTTGGTATTACCTGATCTTGGCCCCTGATCTCATTTCGAGTCCCTTTATTTAGAATTTGTTTTTCACTTGAAATAGATTTATATCTGAGGTTTTACAGAATATGTTCTGTAGAAGATGCATTGCCATGAATCCCACTCAAATATTCCCCTTCACTTACCCCACTGTTCTTTCCACTCATCCCATCTTTCTTTCTGAAGCAGCTCTGGAAATCCTCTTGCATGGGTGTCTTTACTTCCACTATCAAGGCTGCTTAACGTCCTGAATTGATGGAAAACATTCCCACTGTGGAAGAACCGGAAGTCACCTGCTAAAGTGGATGAGGACA
>NW_022900938.1:34483683-34490544 GCF_012274545.1 Fukomys damarensis | reverse complement strand
CCCTCCCTTCACCCCCTCCTCCTGAGCTCCCCACCCACCTTCAAACATTTTAATTCCATTTTTACATTTTCTCATATTTTTTTCTTTTCCCTTATTCCCCATCCCTATCCCTCTTACTGTCCCTACACCTTTGGTAGTTTTCTTCCTATTTCATGTTGCTAATTGATCCTGTTAGGATCTTGAGTACTATTTTAGTTTTTCACACCAGAGAAACTATTTGGTATTTGCATATGTGTAACTTATTTATTTCACTTAGGAGTATATCCTCAAAATGTACCCATTTACCTATGAATGAATCTACTTTCTCATTCTTTATGGCTGAGTAGTATTCCATTTTATAGAAAAAACACATCTTCTTTATCCATTTTCCAACTGATGGGCAGATGGGCTGTTTCCAAGTTTTAGTTATTACAAACTGTGCCGCTATAAACATGGGTGCGCATATATCACTGTGATATAATTCTTCTAATTCTTTTGGAAAGATGCCCAACAGAGGGATGGCTGGGTCAAATGGAACCTCTAATCCTAGTTCTTTGAGGTATCTCCATATTGACTTCCATAGTGGTTGCACCAGTCTGCATTCCCGCCAAAAATGGAGAAGGGTTCCTTTCTCCCCACGACCGCGCCAACATTTGTTATCGTGTGATTTCTTGATAGCAGCTATTCTTTGTGGGGTGAGGTGGAATCGCAGTGTTGTTTTCATCTTCATCTCTCGAATGACCAGTGATGTGGAACATTTTTTCATATATTTACTTGCTGCTTTTATTTCTTTGTCTGACAAATGTCTGTTCATTTCAGATGCCCATTTTTGAATTGGGTCTTTATATTTGGGGGGACTGGTTGTTTTGAGTTCTTTATATATTCTAGATAATAAGACTGTCAAATTTGAGAGATTGAGTCCTAAACTTCACTGACTCTCCTTGTAACCTTAGGAAAACTGCTAAACTTCTCTATTTTTCCACTTGTAAAATAAAGATAACAGTGCTTCTTTCTCACGAAGTTGTTAAAAGCCATAAACTCATGAAAGGGTGAAACATAAGGACTGAAATGTTGACTACTGTGTATCATCATCCTCATAAGTATTACCATTATTATACTATTATTATTTTCATGATTTTTATGGAGGCTCTAGAAATGTTAGTTTTTATTTTGTTAAATTTCTACATTTCTGTGAAACTCTGCATATGTACTGAGGAAGCATGAAACATGAAGCCTGAATGTTTTTAGGAGAAATATGGATTATTAAAATCATGAAAATTTCGTGTATATATATATGGTAATGGTATCAGGCTCAATGTTCACTTACTTCCCTTAACCAAACCCCTTTTATTACAGATATATGAGAAAAAAACCAAAAATTATTACATATATAAAATAATTTTAAACAATATATTAATATCAAATATATAGTATATAGACACATCTTATAAAATTGTAAATTAGGCCTGTTTGTTTGAATCCTGACTAAATAAGAACCACACATTCAAACTGGCTCATACGACTCTCTTTCAATCTTTAAATGCTCCTATCTCAACCCAATGTCAGTCTTTTTTTTTTTTTCATTTAATGTGTGTGTGCTAGAGACTGAACCCAAGGCTCAGTGCATATATATTAAGCAGACACTCTATCCCTGGCCAGCACCTCTGGTCCCTTCCCTTAATATTTTTAGCTGAAGAAACTAAGATAATGATTGATATTCCCCAGTGTCATTTATCATGTCCTTCTATTCTTTCATTTCTTTTAATTCAGACTTGATCATTAGAGTTATGTTCTGTTTTTTGTTTGTTTGTTTGGTTGGTTGATTTTTGCTTTCTAAGTTAGCCTCATGGTGGTCGTGTAAAAAACAAGGCAAACTATATTTCCTAGGTAAAACAGGAATAACAAAAGTGTCTAACTCAAAGTTAGAAGGATTAAATGATTTATTACAAGTCAAATGTTTAAACTGGTACCTAGAAAACAGTAAGTACTATACAAATAGTAGCTTTTATTATTATACTGCAGGCAGAGAATCAACAGGATTTGATATCAGATTAGATGTTTTTCAAGAAGCAGTTGAAGATAACTAATGTATCCACTTGAGTAGCTGAATAGATGTTGATATCACTGATACAATAAATACATAAAGAAGAAAAGGTTATGAAAAATTAGAAGAAAATAAGTTAAAGTCTAGATGTGTTGAGTAGGATGCATATGGGAGAGTGAGATACCAATGTCATATAGAGAGCTGGAATCAGAGGTTCTACATCTAAAAGAAAGGTCGAAAGGGCTGAAAACAAAGTACAGATGTTGGGAGGAAAGGTCATAGTTGTCAAAACAAAACAAAACAAAACTGCAAGACCCTGTAAGGAATGCACTGACACTGGATAAGGAAAAGTAGAAGCACTTCAAAAAAGGCAAATGTATGAAAAAGACAGTCTGCAAAATCATCACTTATATGTGTGACTAAAAGAGTGCTCTCCCTATGAAAGGATGTGTATTGAAAAGCAGAAGGAAATAAATATACACAAACAGGACAAGGTAATTGAATTCAAGTACAAAATAAGAAGACACTGAAGAAGTTAGGAAGACAGCTGAACTATATAAACATTGTGGAAACATGATACAAGAGTCTATCATAACAGAATTTGAAAAGTAGAAAATATACTTAAGTATTCTAGGGTATTTTCATTTAGCCAGTTTTACTACCACTTAAATTAAAAGGAACAATAACTGATACTGTGGCTTTAGGCAATACCCCAAAGGTGGAAGATGATGGCTTTAGTAGTTTCCCATATTCATTTCCAGTCCCTTTTCCTGTCTCTCTTTTTGCCTGAGGGAACTAAGCTCCCAAGCTGGCCTAAGTACAAAAACCTACATTTATGCAATATGTACTACTACTGTCTTGTTCCCTGAAGCACTATGCTTACATAGCCCTCCTCCTTTCTAACACATCATGAAATCTCTTGCTGCTATCCTATTCAAACATACCTCACTTTATTGTACATTGCTTTATTACACTTCATAGATAAGTGGGCTTTTTGTTTTAATAATTTCTAAATTTTTCATCATTATTATCTGTTACAGTGATAAATGATGTTTAACAGGAATAGGAAGAGGTTGATTCCAACTCTCGTAGATGAATTTCAACCCCCCTTGAAGGATTTCAGATTTTAGTAGAGAAAGTAACTGCGAATGTGACAGAAATATCAAATAAAGTAAAATAAGAATATGTAACTGAAAATCTGAATATGTGACCACATTGCTGAAATTTCATAATAAAGTTTTAATGGATGAAGTCAAATTTATTCCTGAAGCCACTGTTAACATTGTTAAAATAGGAATAAAGGATTTAGAATAGTGCATAAACTTAGTTGTAAGGCAATAGCAGGGTTGGAAAGAATTGACTCCAGTTTTGAAAGAAGTTCTGGGGGTAAAATGAACAAACTGTAACAAATGCTACAGAGAAATCAACTGATACTCCAAGTTTCAATGTTTTCTTATTTTAAGAAATTGCCACAGCCATTCCAACCTTGAACAAACTGCCACTTTAATCAGTAAGCAGCCATCAATATTGAGGCAAGACCCTCTAGCAGTAAAGATTACAGTACATCGAAAGTTCAGATGGTCATTAGCATTTTGTAGCAATAAAGTTTTGTTGTGTTTGTGCTCTGCCATGCTGGGAATTGAACCCAGAGTCTCATATATGCCAGACAAATACTCTACCACTGAGTTACACCTCCAACAACAATTAAGTATTTTTAAATCAAGTTATGTACATTAAGAGATGATTCTGCTGCACACTTAATAGACTCTGGTATAGTGTAAACATAACTTTTATATGCACTGGGAACTAAAGAGTTTGTGTGATTTGCTTTACTGTGATAATCACTTTATTTTAGTGGTCTGGAATAGAGAACTCACAATCCCTACAAGACATGCCTGTAAAGCTTAGGTTAGAGAAAAACAATTTAATTATCTAACTAATATAATCCATACAACACTGTAAGTGATCAAATTTCTAGGAAATACTTAATTTTATATATACAGTTCATTGGGTGACGTGCTGCATACCTGTAATCCCTGCTACTCAAGAGTTTGAGGCACCCTGGCTCAATTAGTGAGACGTTTATGAAAAAAAAAAAAAAAGATAAAAAAGGCTGGGGATATAGTTCAGTGATAGAGTACACCTGGGTTCAATCTGTTATCTCCTTTCCCTCCATGGCAGAGGACTGCCTAAAATGTGTAAGGCCCTAGGTTCAATCTTTAGAAGTGTACAACAAAACAAAAACAAATGAATACATACATACATACATCATATAAGTATGTTTTCTATATATGTGCCCATTCTAGTCTAAGAGATTATCAACACACTAAGGAGACAAAAATGTCATTAATTCTCTTTACATCACACTTACTACACAAATACAGACAAGTTTGCTGCATAAATATCAGCTGAACCACTACTAGGTACAAGGTACTGTGACACATAGGGCTACAAGTATGAATAAAACATAATCCATGTCTCTGTGGAAGAGTTTACAATCTAATACATGAAACAGCAGAATACACCTATTATGTAAGATATCTAAGAGCTTTATAATGTTTCTGAAACTCAAGTTACAGATGAACCCTTTGTGAAGAGAGAAAAAAAACCTATGCATGCACGCACTGATTACTGAAATATAGAAAAAAACTGTGAATAGGGTAAAACTCTTCCTTTTGCTTCCAGATCTAATTAAAATATAAATAGATTATATGTTAAAAATGAACATATTTCAATAAGCATCATGTGATGGTTTTGTTAAAATGAATTGTTACACCCAGTATGAATATGATACTGACCACTACCTTTCCCATTACTTTCTAGAAACATTTGGGTTTCACAGTTCTATAGTCTCGTGTGCCCTGAATGATTTAATATATTCACCATTTCTCTCTCTACTCAAACTACTACAATACTTTGATTTAGCACCCTGATGTCATCAGGCTTTCCCTTGGCACATTTACATATCAAGTCTGTTTTTGTTTTCACTCATTAGACTGACATAATATAGTCATAGTCCTAAAAATACCTGGTGGTAACTGGTTGTAAGGTTGTCATCATAGATGATCTAAGAATATGCTTATAACAATATTTTATATTGATCTTGAAAGTTGTTAATTCTTATAGAAGAATATATCCACATACTCAGATACAAAAACCCTAGTGTTAAAGAACACTACTTTAATAGAAATTACAAGTACTAGAAAGGCAGAAATGATTAGGATATTAATTCTAACTTGAAGATTCAGAGATTTTAAGAAGGTGGTAATATTTGAAATTAATTAAAAGAACATAATTATTAAGTGAAAAGGGCAATGAAAAAACAAAACATCATGAGTTTTCTGGATAGAAGTTGAGAAGTTCCTTTTGAGGAAAGAGGAAATCAGAGACTATAACAACAAGCATTAGACAAGGTGGTCTGCCTATTGCAAAGTTTACATTTATTGTCTTGCATTATGATAGAAAGGTACCATTTAATGTATAATGTCTAACATTCATTTTTCTCATCTCTAAACAATTTCTACAGGCCATATCTGTATTTTAATCTACTCTATAACTAACATTTCTGTAATTGTACATATCACTGGAAAAAAGTTCAATGGTATTCTACAAAGTATGAGAACAATTTACTGGTCAGATTAAATTTCAAGTAATTTAAACTTTTTTCTCTTAATTATCTTGAACTTGTACAATTTTTCATAGAACTGTTAGTTTTTCTCTATTTTAGGCAGATATACTAAATCAATAGATTTATGTATATGCACCCATTCTAGTTTAGTCTAATAGATTATCAACACACTAAGGAAACAAAAACGTCATTAATTTAATTTAATTAAATGATTATGTAACACTAGACATTCTGACATGCTTGAAAGTTTAACTTCAGCCTGTGGTTCATGATATCATTTATATCTGCACCCACTCATGCATAAAACACTATCAGTGTTTTTAGCTTCAGATGTAATAGGGGTAACTGACATGTTTCTTTTACCCAGTACACATTTAGGAATCATAGAAAATGGATCTATGTGAAGTAATTAAAATGGTGGCAACACATTAATTTTTTTTCTTTTTATTGAGTTTATCGGTACAATCTAGGTATACAATACAGTTACACTCATTACTGGGATCCTGTGCTTTCAGCTACACATTAATTTCGAAGATACTGTTTCAAATATTCAGCCAGGGGCCCAGGATTTAGCTCAGTGGTTCCACTGCCTGCCTCATAAGCACAAGGTCCCTAGTTCGAGCCCCAATACAAAAAAAAAAAAATGTACCCTTTAGAAAACAAATGTTTTAAGACATAGTTTATAACTGTACTATATGAAAATTTTTAATTTTCAATAATTTTGCGTTAACTGGTTTGAAAAAATATAGAAATTCCTATATATAGAATTTTATTTCTGGTTTGATCACTGTTATTATATTTTCCGAAGATACTTTAAAATTAACTGTAACTTTCCTTTGCTATTAGAAAATTAGGAAAATAAAGGTCAGATAATAAACAGTCGCCTCGTTCTGGAAATGTTGATTTTCGTACTTTTTGAATAATGATTTAACTACCACTTAGAACAGACTAGGAAAGACACTTGACCTTTCCAAGTCTCAGTTAAGTAAAATGTAATAATATCTCTTCTAAAATCATTAAAAGTTCAAATAGAAAGACCTAACATAATAAGCAGTGAATAAATAAATGTTAGCTTTGTTTTTCCCCTTCCTCAACAACTGTTATTGAAATATATTCATTAAAAATATTTAATCAAGGGCCGGGTTTTTAGCTCAGTGGTTCCGCTGTCTGCCTTGCAAGTGCAAGGACCGGAGTTTGATCCCTGGTACAA
>NW_022900938.1:34470453-34483540 GCF_012274545.1 Fukomys damarensis | reverse complement strand
CAAAAGAGAACTGATATTTTAAGGGCCGGGATTTCGCTCAGTGGTTCAGTGGCCTGCCTTGCAAGCACAAGGACCCGAGATCAATCCCTGGTACCAAAGAAAAAAAAATCAAAAATCAAATAATATTAAAACTAGTAATATTAAAAGAACAAATCACTAGGCAGCTAGCACTTATCAATCTTCTTGGTTTATAGATTTCTACAGGACCTGACTTTTATAGTCACTTTCATGAATTATACATTTCAACAATATTAGACTAAGCTATCTTCAAATCCTTAAAGATATATTCTATCAAATCTATATCCTGACTTCCTCTTTCAGGTTCTCTTCTAATTCATACTTGAAAAATCTAACCCAGACATGTCCCTACTCTAAAGGTTTCTCTGATTCCCTTTCCTAAACAGAGTGAATCGTTCTCTTTTCTATTCTTCTAAAACAAAAATCATCAAAGTCACAGTATAGTTCAAATAAAATATAGTAAATAGGGCCAGGGATTTAGCTCAGTGGTTCTACAGCCTGCCTTGTAAGCGCGAGGGCCTGAGTTCGAGCCCCAGTACCAAAAAAAAAAAAAAAAAAAAGGAAAAAGGATATCATTGTCATATCTCATTATACCTTATCTATGCTAGGTCCTACCTGATGCTTTCAATTTATAAATATAATACTGGAATTTCCAATAATGGGTACACTGTAAAATTGTATGATAATTATTTCTAAATCTCAAAAAATATTTCTATTTATATTTCTCTACATAATTTGAATAATACAAAAACTTACCAAGGAGAGAAAAGTAATTTCAATAGAAACATAAAAGACTAACTTTATTTAAATGTTGCTTTGTGACAGATTAAGTGTATAGGAAAATATACCAAATGAATAAAATTACATATAAACCTGTGGACAAAACTACATAACTACAGTAAGATGATTATGAAAAAATCAGAAGAAAGTTTTTTAAAGCATGAAAAAAAGAATATTCTAGGTTTAATGACATTATTCCAACTGAGAGGCCAAATAATTTAAGGTGATTATGTAGTCAACACTGGGTGGACTATAAGGTTCTTATTCTTGAACAGTAGAATGTATGGCTGGGAAATATGTTGGAGCCAAACCAAGGAAAGATCTCAAATACCAAATTAGAAAATTAGGATTTGATGTAATAGGAAATGGGAAGTTATCAAACATCTTCAAACAGAAAAATAAAAGGAATAGAGAAATGGTTTAATAAGATTAAACTGAGAATCATGTACAAGTTTCAATGAAATTGATGATGGTCAGAAAAAAGGAAGATCAGATAAAATATTTTAATATTTCTGTAGATTATGACATAGAATTAAAAAAGAAAAAAATCTCCTGATTGCTGAAAATTTTTGAGGACAAAAATATGTAATTACCTCTCTAACCACAATATTCTACCTTTTTAGTTCTGTCACCTCTTTACACTAGCTTATGTATCTCTGACAACTCCCTTGACAGCTCCATTTTCTTTGAATGAATCAGCATCATCATTCCATACCCATGGTCAATACTTGAACTACTCTACCCTCTCTTATTGACTCAAGAAGCTGGAGAAAGCCTCATAACTCTAACATTATTACAAAGGAAAGGTCACTTGCGAACCTCTCAAATGAACACTACCTAGTGTTTAACTTACTTTACATATAATATTGACTATCATCCTCTTCCTTAAACTCTTGGACAGTTGCAAATAAATAACTTAATATCACACTAAAAATAAACTGTGGGAGTCAATTTTCAAAATTAAAACAAAAATAAAAAACTTTTCATCCAACACCAATCCCCCCCACTATACTGAGGATATAAACCAAGGCCTTAATGCATACTAGGAAAGTACTCTACCACTGAACTACATCCCTAACATTAAATGCTAATTTTAACTTTGTTAAGCACTTTATGCTGAACAAAAGGTCACTATAGAAATATTTTGTTGTAATATACTCAGGGAGGGCAACCAACTTTTTAGTAAGAAACAACAAAGAGCTGGTCATGATGTTACATGCCTGTAATCCCAGCATTCAGGGAGACTGAGGCAGGAAGATCCCATTTAGCAAGACCTTGTCTCAAATAGAAAAAAAAAGAAAGAAAAAGAGAGGAAAAATAGTGGTGGTGGAGTGGATACAACTCAGTGTGAAGGTCCTGGATTCAATCATGGTATTATTAGAAAACATACATACACAGAGAGAGAGAGAGAGAGAGAGAGAGAGAGAGAGAGAGAGAGAGAGAGAGAGCAGGAGGGAGAGGAGAGGGAGGGAAGAGGATGGAGAGAGGGAGAGAGAAGAAACAGAGAGACATTATTACAAAGAGAGAGAGAGAGAGAAAAGAGGAAGAGGAGAGGAGGAAGGGGAAGAAGAGGGGGAGAAAGGAAAGGGGAGGAAGAGGGAAGCAGAAAAAAGAATAAAAGGCTAGAGGTACTGTATCACTAAGAAGTAGAACACTTGACTAGTAAGTGAAAGTACTAGGTTCAATCTCTAACACTATGAAAGGAAGAAAGCAAGCAAGCAAGCAAGCAGGGGGAGGGGGGGATACAAATGCCAAAACACCCCCTTGGGAAAATTAATGAACATTCCATATACAACAGAAAACTAAATAATCATAATAAAGCCTCTAAAAATACAGTAAGCCAGGCATGGTGGTACACCCCTGCAATCCCAGCTACTAGGGAAGCTGGGGCAGGAGACATAAGTTTGAGGCCAGCCAGGACAAGTTAGCAAGTTCCTGTCTCAAAATGAAAAGGGCTAAAAGTGTAGGGAAAGTGGGAAGGGTAGGGAAAGGGAACAAGGGAAAAGAAAAAAATATAAGAAAATGAAAAAATGGAAATAAAGTGTTTGTAAATGGGGAGGTGAGGAGGGAGTGAAGGGAGGGCAGGGACAAGGGGAAAAAATGAGAACCAAGACCTGTCATGTGAGGGTACAGGATCCCAGTAATGGATGTAATTGTACTGTATACCTAGATTGCACCAATAAACTCAATAGAAAAAAAAAGGGGGGCTTGGGATATAGTTCATTGAAAGGCCCTAGGTTCGATCCCCACTACCAAACAAACAAACACAGTAAGAGTTCTCTCTAGTCTCTGCAAAAAATTAAATTTGACAATTAAAACAGTTTTCTAACAAAATATATAGATTTACACTTCTGATAATTATTGCTTCTATACTAATGAACAACAAATAGGGTTAAAGTAGGTTCACTGAGTAAGAAATTTACTGAAAAATGTATTCCTCTGTTGAGGATTTCTCAAAAATTCCATAAACCTCATAACTATAATTTAGATTTTCCTAGTTAGAATTTCATAATAGGGCTGGGGAAATAGCTCGGGGTAGTGTGTTGTTTAGTATGTACAAGGCCATGTGTTCAATCCTCAGCATCCATACAAGCAAAAAATTATAATATGAATGTAAATTAAAATTGTATATTTAGATAAGGTTTCCTGATACACAATAGAAAGGAACACTTTAAATAAATTAATGAGGAAAATTATCAGCTACTTAAGAGAAGTACTTTTTTCAAATATCTCTGGAATACTATAAATTGCGTTAAAAATGTTAAGCAAGAAGTCCAAGAGTTCTTTCAAGGCTATGTTTTCATAATTGTTCCTTAAAAACTCTTCATAATCTCAGTTTTATTTTTAAAGTTTTTTCCTACTATAGAGTGAGTTACCTTAATTTTTTTCCCTTTTTTAGTTAAAACAAAAACTAAAGAAAGATAATATTCAGAGTATGAGTTCACAGTAAAATATAATAAGTAGGATTTAATTCTAGTTATGAATTTAAAGCTATTTTTATTTTAAATGTTTTTCAAATCCTTCAAAGTAATAAAAGTATTTAAATAATTACCTAGAAGCTAGAAATATGACTCATTGAAAATGTAAACATCAAACTGGCTGGTGAAAGAAATAATACAGTAACTTAAATTATAAATTTTTTAACTCAATTCTCATTCTCAGAGAACATATCACTTTTAAAGGTTGATTTATCATTTGATCTTACTGTGTATGATCAGCGTGGTCAATCTTGTGACATCACTGCTGAGAAACCTGCAACAAGAAAGCAGAATTAACAATCAGCTGAATTATTTTTGATTAAGTAATTTCAGAAACTAAAAAGAAAGCCTAGAAGGTTAATCTGTCTTGATGACATCTGTCATATTTCAGTTAATCTAAAGTATCAATAAACTGCAGGGTGTGGTGGCACAAGCTTGTAATCCCAGCTCTTGGGAGGCGGAGGTAGGAGGATTGCTGTGAGTTCAAGACCAGCCTGGGCTACACAGTGAGTTCCAGGTCAGTCTCAACTTACATAGTGAGACCCTGTCTCAAAAAACCAATAACTAATTAACTAACTAACTAAATAAATAAATAAATAAATAATCAATAAACAAACACCTGGTGTGACACAAATAATTATAAAAGGCCTGTATTTTATTCATAGATTAGTGATTATTATATTATGGCAGACTATGTTTATAATCAGCAACACCCTGGGGTTAACATAAGACATTTAAAAACAAACTGGGATATCTGAATTACAAGTTTTATTTTAAAATATTTACTAAGAAGAGAATCAATGTGTCTTAAATACATATACCACAGACTGGTACTGTTTATAGATATTTTTCTCTCTGTAATTAGCTCAGTTTAGAATCAAAATGTCATTTACTTAATATAGGAGAAATTACCACATGCTAACCCTTATGAATACTGACAAAATTATCAAAGATAAAAAATATTATTGAGAAGGATCTGGTGTACACTAAAAACTCAAACGAATTTATAAATTATTTCCCAAGGTTAAGTATGGTGGTACATGTTTATAATCCCAGTAACACAGCCTGGGCTACATTGTGAGTTCAATGCCAGCCTAAACTACAAAGAAAGACCCTGTATCAAAAAGCCAATAATAATAATGATGATGATTATGATAATAATAATAATATAAAAATACTTTCCAAAGATATTGACTCAATCTTATCCCTGTAAAATCTTACCTTTTTGAAATTTCTTTCTTAACAAGGCCCAGTTTAAAATGAACTCAAATATTTAGTTAAAAAGTAACAAATTGTCACAGTGTTTTAAGGTTCATAATGCACTTTAACGTGTCATTTCATATACAATGTAATGTATATCTTTCAAGTGCTCAATAATTCCTTCAAAAAATTAGGAAGGAAATATTTCTTATTATAAACTCTCAGGAAAGACAACTTAGGATATATGACACAGAACTGAGTTTTTCTTGGTAACTTTTGTATCCCACACCTTCCACCAATCCACTCTGTCACTATTCTTTCTCACTCTGTCCTTAATTCACAAACACATTTATTTCTGCTAATGAACTTACTAGTTGAAGGTAATTGCTCTCCAACTACTTTTGTTTTTAGTACTGGAAATTAAACCCAGGACCTTTTCTCTGTACTACATCTCAGCCCTTTTCAAATTTATTTTGAGACAGCATCTCACTAAATCACTAAAGTGCCCAGGTGGTCTTACTACGTCACTAAATTGCAATTCTCTTGCTTCAGCCTCCCAGGATGCTGGGATTACAGGTATACACCATCATGCTTGGTTTCCTACTACTGTACAAAGGCAGTACACAATGAATCAGATCACATCACTTCCTTACTCAAAACTGCACAATGGTGTTTTGCTTTATATTTTTCTTATTTTTTTTTCACAATGCTGGGGATAGAACTTCTGGCCTCACACATATTAAGTAAGCATTCCATCACTAAACTACATTTCCATCCCTCAAATCTTCTCTATGGTTTTACCACCACTTAAACCTCACAATACAGTACTTACCATAGCTTATCAGGCCCTCTGTTACCTGAATCCCTAATCACATGTCCTGCTACTTGCTCTTTCTCCTCTGTGCACCCACCAAAATGACATTTTTGATAATCCCTAAACACACTAAATATATCCTATTTCTGGGACTTCACACTTGCTGTTCCCTCTGTTTAGAGCAATTGTTCTTCCTTTTTCAGAAAACTGGTTTCTCTTGCTTTAAGCAGGTCTTAAATGCAACATCCTCAGAGAGACCCTTCCCTACCATTAGGCACTGTTCGCTATAAGCTCCATGAGAAAAGATTGCAAGACTACTTTAGTACCTAGAACCCAATAGTTGACTAGTAATTACTTGTTGAATGAATGAGTGAACAAGTATGCAGGAAGTTTCTATGGCACCTAAGACTTACCCAGAATTATAGAGAATTCAAAGTGTAAGGAAAAATGCTTACAATAATTATTATTTACTTAAGGAAAATAAGTAATAACAGTTTGGTGTACATTTTTTAAAGCTTCTGCGGGAAGAGTTTAGAAAACTTTAAAAACAATAAAACAAACAACAACAACAAAAGGCAAGGCAAGGGGCAGTGGGAAAGTCAGAGTTATAAATTACAGATGTAAAACACTGAGGGTCTGGATACTTCAGTTGCAGAGGGAACAGGAAATCTCAGATATATCTCAAATGGAAAAATTAGAAGACTTCCTGTGAGATCATCAGAAACAAGGACAGGAAACAATGAACGAACCTAGTAGGAGGATGGCACAGCTTTTTATTTTGATATATAAGTAAGGCCAGAGACACTACAGGCCACTCAAATGGAGATGCTTCCACAAGCAGGAAGAAATTTAGAATAATCTAAGGTGTGAAAATCAGTCATATAAAACTATAGTTCAAACCAAAAGTATGGAAGAATTAACCAAGTTAAAACAGAGAGAGAAGAGAAAATCCAGGGGTAGATATAAATAATGCCCATGG
The DNA here is from genome assembly GCF_012274545.1 of Fukomys damarensis. Classification (NCBI taxonomy): domain Eukaryota; kingdom Metazoa; phylum Chordata; class Mammalia; order Rodentia; family Bathyergidae; genus Fukomys; species Fukomys damarensis. The sequence continues at coordinate 34,476,771 of NW_022900938.1, read as the reverse complement.
GAAACAAAAGAAGTGGCAACATAGGGTTTTTAAATCCAAGAAGAGAAATGGAAAATACATTAATTAAAGACAAAAGAGAAAAGAGTTCCAAGGTTAATTCAACAGCTTTAAGTGATACAAAAAGGAATCAGAGAAGATGAGCCTAGAAAAATTTTCTCTATATGATCACACAAGTCACATCAGAAGTTGGCTACATAAATGAAACCTATTACTGTGCTTTCTGTAGCTAAATAACTGCCTTCAAGGGACTACTTGCAAAACATTAGTAGTTTTAAAAAAGTAGTTAACACTGTTCATTTTATCAATTCAAAAAAACCTAGCCAGGTGTGGTGGTACATACCTGCAATCTAGCTATTTGGGGGGCTGAGGCAGGAGATCACAAGTTTGAGACCAGTCTGAACAACTGATTAAGAACCTGTCTCCAAATAAAAAATTAAAATGGGCTAGGAATGTAGCCCAGGGTTCCCAGGGCTCAATCTCCAGTATGGCAAGAGAAAAAAGAGAGAAACTCTTGTGATGGTAAAAGAGGCAATTTAAGAAGCTTATGACAGACAAGACTATATTTGTCATAAAATTCTGTAATTTAAAATAAGTATTAGGGGCCGGGGATTTAGCTCAGCGGGTCAGTGGCCTGCCTGGCAAGCGCAAGGACCCGAGTTCAATCCCCAGTACCAAAATAAAAATAAATAAATAAAGTAAGTATTAAAATTGTTGTAAATAATCAGTCAAACAATATTCATAACTTAATAGAGAAAAGTAAATATTCATTTATTTTTCTGAAAACTTAAGAATAAGTCTATCATTAAAAATATATACTTTACTTAAAGCTCATAGCTTAAAAAAAGAATAAAAGTGTTCCTTCCCTATGGTAGCAATTTTTACACATGACTTACTGGATACTTGTGATTGCATGAGGAAAAAACAAATGTGAAATTAAAATGACTCTATAGGATGAAGCTAGACAATATTAAAACCTCTCATAAAAAATCCTAAGTACCCTTTACAAGCAAAGGTAATTCTTTAAAATCATATCAAAACTAGAAGATTTATTCAAATCACACATAAAAAAGTAACATTACATTTTATGAAAACATAATTCAACTAATATATTAGTTATGTGGTGCTCCTCTAAAAGTCACCATTTTAGCAAATACACAAAGAGCCTCTACTAAGTCTACCCTCAAGAAATATTAAAAATCCATCCTCCCTACAGATGTGGGAAGAGACACTTAGGTCATGATATTTAATCCTGGGTATTTTTCCAGCAATTACCATGTACTATTTTTATTTTTACTCTTACTTGGCCCCCAAAGAGTCTTCTTTAATGTAATCAATTTAGTAGTCTATACTTAAGACTCAGCCCTTTCTTGACAACATTAAATAAGTTTCCATATATAAAAGAAAGAATATTTATCTCTACCTAACTCATTGAAAAGATTCCAAGAAATGTTCTCTCACTACTTATGTCTCAACATGGAACAAAAAGCTGATTAACCCTAAAATTCATTTAAAGTCATAATCACCGTTTCTCCTGTGTTCTATATGCCTTTCAAAGTATGATTATACAATAAAGAAAGGCTAGGGATGTAGCTCCTAGCATGTTCAAGGCTATATGTTTGATCCTAGCACCACCAAAATAATAATAAATTTTCAAAATTTACATATGAAAATAATTTCATAAATTGTATGGTATCTGTAGAGTATTTCAAGTGTCATAATCTTGGATTATAGACACATGGAAAAATCCTACGGTTTTTTGTTTTTGGGTTTTTTTTTTTTTCCAGTTTTAGGGGTAGAGAGCTGGTGCTGGTGACTGAACCCAGGTTCTTGCACATGCTGAACTTTATCACTAAGTGAGGCCTGCTCTGGTTTCACTCATAGGCTCCTTATGGACACTATTTAAATTAGGGCAGAAAGGAGGTCATTAACAAATACAAAAGTATATACTGAGGAAACTGCCAATAATGTGAACTATCTATTGTTATGCGATGGAACTTTCTTCAGTGATGGTTATGTTCAATATTATAATGTTCAATACATAGCCTATAGTTAATATGATTACTGTATACTTATACTATGGCATGATTTACAAATTGACTTTTAAAATATTTAACTATTTTAACTTAAATAGATGTAACTAACAGCACCCATTTTATATAGTACAGCTACATTTTTCTTTTTTTTTCTTTTTTTTTTCCTATTGGTGTTGAGAATCAAACTCAGGGATTTTACATGCTAGGCAAGTGTTCTACCACTGAGCTATATACCATTCTTGAGCCCTCCAATTCTGAACTGTAAAATGTTCTTAATATTTTTTAAATTTATTTCCGAAGGGAGGGGGAGCGTTTGCTCAATGGTATAGCTTATGCTTAGCGAGACCCTGGGCTTAAGTTACCATTTAATCAAAAAAAAAAGAAAAACAAAAAAAAAAGTATTTTAATAACTGGGAAAAAAGAAATCTCTGTTTTGTTTGGATATGTTCATTTCAGTAAAATTGCTGTAAATTTAGAGGAAAGGAATTCTTCCATCTTCAAATAACCTCAAGTTTATATTTGGGAGGGAAAAAAGGCTTATTTTACCATAGAAGTTTTCATATATAATAGCATTTATTTTAAAAAAAAAAAAACAGTCTCGAACTTTAAACACTGAGTTTTAAACTTCTTCAGGTTGTATCAGTATTGTTTGGTACTTATGTATCAATCTGCTTTAGTTTGCTCAGCTGGGTAGATATGCTTTTAACTTTGTTTACTCATGTGCTACTGTCTAAAATCTCATAGAACATAGAAAAAAAGTAAGTGTATTTTATTAACAGTTTTAGTAGTCTTGATCATTGGGAACCTTGTTTACTAACAATTATTTTCCCTTTGTTATTCAGTGTTTTGGAAGAGAAAAATGAGCCGCTTTAAAAGTAAGAATTTATGTAAGCATGTCACATAGTACATAAGACAGAAGCCTGCAAGCTCAGTTTAGAGCAAACATAAAAATAAAAGACATTGCAGCTGGAGGTATAGATAAGATAACACTAATCACATTTGATAACCTCAACCCCCAGCACCAAAATAAATAACAGTTCAATCCCTAGCACTGCCAGGGATTTAGCTCAGTAGTTCCAGCATTTGCCTTGCAAGCACCAAGGATCCGAGTTTGATCCCAGGTACCAAAAAAAAAAAAAAAGAAAAAAAAAGAAAGAAAAGAAATTGCAATTCCCTAGCACCAAAAATAAATAGATAAATAAAATTACAAGAGAAAATATAAAACATTAATAGAAGTTTATTAACACTGCATCAAGCAGTTCTGTTAAGTTAGATATGCACCAATTTACATACTTAATGCAACAAAGCAGACACCAGATCATTTCCTGACCTGTGCATTTACAGACTATATCAGTACCCAGGCTAAAAGCAGTTTCTGAGCAAAGAACAATTCATGAAGCGGGACGCACTCAGAGCCAGAAGAGGTTCACACAGCCTGCTGCAGTGACCTTATGCAGCCTTATGTAGGCCAAAAGTAGGAGGAAGTTGAAAAAAATATATTTGACTGTCTGGAGTTGGAAGTCTCTAGTTAAAAGGTAGTTGGTAATTTAGTTCTACTGCTTACAGTGGGCTTTGGTTTGCTTGGTAGGAACGTATATCTCTGGAGTTATGCTAACCTAATGGTTTCCTAAGGGGAAAAAAAAATTAATGCTCCCAAGGGACAGAAAGGAAGGTAGGCAGCCTGCAAAGATGTGGGTTTTAACTCTAAGCAGTATAGTAATTTTGGTGCATCACACTTACTGAATGGTTCCTGTCCTCAGTTGTAACAGTAGTTCTAGGCAGAGGCATTTATTTGTAAAGTATCAGATATGTGTTCATATAATGTTCAGAGGCTGTACAGGCAATAATAGTTCCAATGCTTCCTTGCTGTAGCAAATTAATACCTGTTAAAATACAATGAAACTAATAAAAGGGACAGAGCCTCTTACACTTAAAACTGAAAAGCAACTAAATCTGAATCCTGGAAATAAAGTACAATATTCACTTGATGAGATTCCAGGTTGGTGACAAAATCTCTGGGCCAAGAAAGTGGCTCAACCCCAACTCCATAGAAAAAAGAAGCTCCTGTGCTAAGGATCCGTCCAGATACTTCCTTTTTACTTCTCCATCTGGCAGTTCATATGCATCCCTTACAATAATCTTTATAAAGTTGGGGATGTTGCTCAGTGGTAGCATGCTGGCTAGGCATACAGGAGGCCCTAGGTTCAATTGCCAGTACCACACACACACACACACACACACACACACACACACACACAACTTTATAAAAACTGGTATCATAAGTAAAATGTTTTCCCTGAGTTCTGTGAATACTTCTAACAAATTATTATTACCAAGGTGGAGACCATGGGAACTGCCAATTTACAGCTTCTTGTTCAAAAATCGGTGACTAGCATTTGAAATAGGGTCAGTCTTGTGAGATTGAGCTCTTAACTTGTGTAATCTGACACTAAATCAGTCCAAACTGAATTAAATTGCAGGACACCCAGTTGGTGTCCTGAATTAGTGAATTGCTTTGTGTGGGGAACACATTTTCTTTTCTTTCTTTTTTTTTCTGGTACTGGGGATTGAACTCAGGACCTTTCATTAAGAGGCAGGCGGCAGCACCACTAAGCTAAATCCCCGGCTCTGTGTTTGTTTTCTGGGCTTTTTGTTTGAGACAGGGTCTTGTTCTATAATTCAGACTGACCTTGAACTCACTGTGAAGCCCAAGCTGGCCTGGAACTCACAGCAAATCTCCTGTCTTAGGCTCCTGGATGCTAGGATTATACGCATGTGCCACCATGCTAGGTGTATGTGATTGTAGAGAAACTTTCTTACTTAGCCACCCTCTTCAAAATAATTCATTGTCAGTAGCTCTATTTCAGGTAAAAGCAAACAGCATTTTCAAAGCACTTCTTATATTGGCAATTTCAAAAAGGTACTAATATGTACCAATTAATAACCACTATCTTTATGGCAAAAAAAAATTCACTCAAAATGAATCATATTCATTTGTAAGAATTGTCTATATTATTCTAGGTGAGTAAAACTTCTTTAGAAAAGCTGTAATTCCCATAGATCAATTCACAAAAATTTTAGACAAATAACAAAAACCTTATTACATGAAGTTTAGCTCAAGCCCTGACAATAGCTTCATTGTTTTGCAAAGGGGCTGGGGATTTAGCTCAGTGGTGTTGCAGCCTGCCTCACCAGCACAAGATCCCAAATTCGATCCTTGGTACAAAAAAAAAAAAGCAAAGATGCAAAGAGTAACTGTCTATTAGACTTTGTAAATTACAAAACAATTTTTAAAATACTACTATGGTAATCAGCATGAAGATTCCTCAAAAAAGTACAAATAGATTTTCCAGTCAAACCAGCTATTCCCTTACTAGGTTTCTTCCTGAAAGAGTTAAAGACATCATATTACAGTGATACATGCAAACCCATGTTCATAGTAGCACAATTCATAATAGCTAAGTCTTGGAGGAAGTCCATTAGTCCATCAATAGATAAGTGGATTAGAAAAATATGGTATTTACATACAATGAAGTACTGCTATGCCATAAAGAAGGATAAAGTTGAGACATTTATAGGAAAATAGATGCACCTTGAATCCATAACATTAAGTAAAATAAACAAGACACACAGTTTAAATATTGTATAGGGGCTGGGGATTTAATTCAGTGGTTCCGGCTCCTGCCTCACAAGCTCAAGGACCCGGGTTCGATCCCCAGTACCACACACAAACACAAAAATGTATAGTTTCTCTCATGTGAGAAACCCAAAGTATAAATGAATTTAAAAGCAAAATAAAAGACAGACAATAGGAAGCAGGGAGACAGATCTTTTGCAAATGGGAAGAGGACCAAGAGATGGAAAGATGGGGGAAAAAGGGAAAGGGAATGTAAAAAGAATTCAGATGTGTCATGTACATGTTACCAACAGTGAATGTAATCATTATGTATTCCAACAAAGAGAAAAAAAATACATACAAGCTGTCTGTTTTTCCATATTTTGACACTAAGTTCTTTCAACACTTCTCAAAATCTTGACTCATTCATAGGCTTCCATTTTAGAGCTATAATTGGGCATCCAGTAGTGGAAAGAGGTAGTAGCAATGCCAACTGGTGTTGAAATATTCTTGAGGTTATCAAAAAATGAACTAATCACTTGGGTGAAGTAATATAATGAAGTTTCATTTGAGAATAATTTTATATTGTTTTAGCTATAGTGCCTTTAAATCTCTAACTACACATTCTTTAGAGAATTTTTTTTTTTTTTTTTTTTTTTTTTTTTTTTT
>NW_022900938.1:34458302-34470193 GCF_012274545.1 Fukomys damarensis | reverse complement strand
ACCTTGTGCTTGCAAGGCAGGCGGAACCACTGAGCTAAATCCCCGGTTCTTTAGAGAATTTTAATTCAACTTGTGGCAACACACAGACAGGACTTTAGGTTACGCCTTTAGGAATTACTATTACCTAAATTATAGAAAACTATTTGAATCAAATTAGCATTTTAGTCCTATAAACAAACGTCAAATCACTAGATAATGTGGCTAAAAAAACTCCCTCAAACAAGTTAGCAATCAAAGTCAAATCATTGTTTTATAAAGTATTTATGTACCACAACTAAAGACTGATAACAAACGCTATCAGATAATTTATACACTTTTTTCTACAACATTTTTCTATGAATATTTAGGAATATTAAATAACGATGACTGCTCTTTTTCCTTCTTCTTAGTACTCTTAGAAAATTTTCCTCATAAACAAGAAATTAGAAACGCTTTCTAGTTTACCAAGGAAATATACAACTCTAGTATGTCCTTAGATTTTTGCCATATATTCATCATGTACTTTTGGCAACCTATAAGTACTTTGGTTTGCTACACCATACTTAGCAACTTCACAGAGATATTGTGAAGTTTAGTTAATTATGCTTATAAAAATTTTTGAGGTGCATAGATGAAAGACAGGTATAAGGCGTACATACAATTAATTGCTATGTACTTGATGAAAAATGCCATTTAAAAACATCTAACAAGACGGATGAACCTTGAAAATATTGTGCTATGTGAAGCCAAGTCACAAAAGACAAAATTGTACTGTGATCCTACATATATATGTGGTAGTATTCAAATTTATACAGACAAAGTAAAATGATGGATGTAGGGAGTGGGGTTTAATGGTTGCAGAGTTTCAGTTTTGGAAGATTTAAAAATTCTGAAGCTGTATGGTGGTTACAGTTGAACAATATGAACATACTGAGTAACACTATAAACTGGCTAAAATTGTAAATTTAATGCAACAATAAAGGTTGAACCATGATAAAAAAATGTTTTAAGAGTAGAAAAATTCATTGAGAGATAGTATAAGAGAAACAGACGGGGGAATGAAAAGTGAGTTGCCCCATGATAAAAAATTTAAAATCAGAACGTAAATCACAAACCTTAAATCTTTCTCATTCACATTCATTAAAACTTTCTCATTCTTTTTTTTTTTTTTTTTTTTTTTTTTTTTTTTTGGTATCGGGAATTGAACTCAGGTCCTTATGCTTGCGAGACAGACACCGGAACCACTGAGCTAAATCCCCAGCCCAACTTTCTCATTCTTGGGCTGGGGATTTAGCTCAGTGGTTCCGGTGCCCGTCTCGCAAGTGCAAGGACCTGAGTTTGATCCCCGGTACTCCCCACCCCTAAAAAAACCAAAACAGACTTTCTCATTCTCATTCATTTAAATATTAATGAAATCATTCTTTTATTCATTCACTCAGTAAATATTTATTAGTACATTTATCTATTTATTTGTTTATTGGTATTGGAGATTGAACCCAAGGCCTCACACTGAGCTATACCCTCAACCCTTTTTATTTTTTATTTTGCGACAAGGTTACCCAGGGTGGGCCTGAACTTGCAATTCTCCTGCATTAGGCTCAGAATGCTGGAATTACAAGTGTGTACCACTATACTTTGCTTATTTTATTTTACTTCTATCATGGTAAGAAACAATGAAACCAGAGCCTCCATACTAAACTATATATATTCCCAGCTCTATTTATTTATTTATTTATTTATTTATTTATTTAGAGGCAGGGTCTTGCTAAATTGCCCAGGCTGGGCTTGAACTTGCGATCCTTCTGCCTCAGTCTCCCAAATTTCTGGGGTTACAGGTGTGTGCCACCATGACTTGTTTTTCTGAGTGCTTTCAATGTGACAAACACAGGGCTAGACCTAGGAAGAAGGCAATAAATAAGATTGATCACTGTTTTCACAGAATTTATATTTTAATAGTGGAGATCTATAAAACAACCAAAAAGAAAACGTTATGCCTCCTTACAGTGATAAGTACTACACTGAAAGGTGAGGAGGTGGAGTAATGGCAATGATCACATCTCTGAGAAGAAAACTTCCCTAAGAGCAGAATAAAGAAATATGTTAGAGATAAACAGTAAGTGCCAAAGCCCTGAGGTGAAAAGGTTTGGTAACCAGAGACCCAGCATAAACTAGGACAGGGTGTAGGCAAACTAAGAATATATAATCATGGAAGGCCTGAAAAGCAATAGTAAGTAGGTAAGATGTTAGTTCACATATTTTGAGGCCATATGAGGAGTTTTGACTAACAAAATATCGTCTGACTTTTTTCCTAAAAAAAAAAAAAAAGACACTGTGGCCACTGTGTACAGATTGATTTTGGAGGTAGGGGAGGGAGAAGAGAATCAAAACTGAGAGAGCAGTTTAGAGACTGTAGTAATGCAGGTGAAAATAAGGCAACTCTTGTGGTTTCATGGTAGCAACACTGGTGGTGAAAAGTGATTGTATGTTTGTTTGCTGATAGACCAAATAAAAAACAGTAAAATTAAGAATGACTTTAGCATGCGTAATACCTGAAGTTCAAGCTATAGCATGGGAGGTAGGGGGGCCTAGGGTTGAGGGTGGGATGCCTCTAAGGTCCTAATTGTATAAACTGAACAAATGCTGCCAAACATGATGGAGAACATTAGTGTAGTGCTAGTCGTGATAGTAGTAAGGAACTGAGAGTGGTTTGGTTCTCGCAAAGTTAAGTACCCAAGTTTCAGGAAAAATACTATAATAAAGTGTCAAAAACACTGATGAGAAAACAAATTTCACTGGTGCTCTATCAGTGGAGTTGTGAGGATAAAAGCCATGAATAGGATAGTTAAAGCAGGAAAAGTCAGCTAAAGATGTGTGGCATATCTGGACAACCCTTAGAAGGTATTTTGCTATAAAGAAATGGAACGGTAGCTGGAGGAGGGGTGGTATCTGGAAAACTTTTTGTATTAAAATGGGAGATAGTGCAGCACATTTATATGCTGATGAGATGATCTGGAGAGAGAAATGATTGAAAAGCAGAAGCAAAATGGTTACTAAGCATCTAACAAATGCATAAATATGTTCTCACTGCTAAAAATGCAAAGACCGTAAATAAATGGAATTTACTTAATTAAGAGGTTACATGGAAACTATTTTGAAAATCATGGGAGAAAATGATCACATAAAGATATTTAAATTAAAATTCTTTAGAAATAATAGTATTTTATAATAGAGGTTATACTGAAAATATTGCGCAAAGTAATTTTGATATATGACAACGCTCTTCTAAACTTTACACATATAGCTGCACTATACAAAAATAATGCCACGCACAGCTTTTATTTGATTTCACAGAGTGGGTTTTAAACAGGACATTATCTTTGTCTATCAACATTAGACAAAGAAAATGCTAGCAATTCAAAATAACATCATTGTACTTTCCCTTTCCCTTCTCTGCATGGACTTATTTCTACTTTTGAATTTTCAGTGTCCCCTCTATTTTGTAATTCATCAAGTACTCAAAACAGGAAGCTATTCCCATGTCACATTTACATAGGTCTTCATGATCTCCAGAGTTCCCTTTCTGTCAGCGATGGCCACTAGTACAGTACTTGAGCATCTAAAACAATGTGGTTACATATGTAGCATATTACTTTAACTCATGTATCAAATTTGAAATACAGAGCCCTACTTTACATGTTTTAGTTTTTCCTTCCTGAAGTGTTAAGATTTATAAAATTGTGACTTTTTAGAGATAAAATTCACTATTTTAACCATTATAAAGGGTACAACTCAGTGTATCTAGTACATTTACAATGTTGTGCAACTAACCATTATCTAATTCTAGAATATTTTATTTTCCACCAAAATAAATAAACACTAAACCAATTAAGCAGCCATTTCCCAGGTCTGCACTGCTTCTGGTGAATTCCCTACCTCCTCACCTATCAGATATATTGCCTTGTCAGTGAAAAGTTGATGTTCATATGAAGGCATATTGTTTTAACAATGAACAAAAATTTAAAATTGTCAAATCATCAGGAAAGATTAAAACAGCTTGTAGCACTTCCATGGAAATGATCAAAATCAACATATTACAGCTTGAAAAAGAAAAAGCATATAATGTTTTCATACTCAGCAAATTAAGGTAGACAGACAAAATATTATCTCTCAGATGAATTAAGAATTGACAATCATCAATTTTATTATATACATCTAGCTATAAATTCGCTACATGAGTTCTCACTTACAAGAAATGAATTCTTCAGGCAGACTGAAAAGCTAAAAAGCACTCTTATTTTAAAAATGTAAAAGTAATACTAACTAGATCCTTTGACATAGCCAAGGGAATGTGCCATACCCAGACTACTTTGTACTGAAAATCCAATTTTTTCTTTTTATTTAAAGTGCTGAGGATTGAACTCAGAGCCAAGCTGCCCCCCTACCCCCCACCCCACCCCCCGGGTAGGGTTTCCTTAAATTGTTCAGGCTGGCCTTGGAACTTGCAATCTCTCTGCCTCTGCCTCTTGAGGAGTTGGGATTATAGGCATGTGACATTACACCCAGCTCAGGCAATGTTTTCTCTTTAAAGTTCTGGGAATACAAGATATTAACACATGCTTCAGCTAATTAATCAGATTAAATTAGCAGCCAGAATGATGAAAATAACCTTTCTGCATTTCCTAATTATGATTTCTAAGAGCTAGAATTTAAAACAGTATTACTAGACGTGGTAGAAAAATGACAAGATCATGAAAAGTTGCCAAGTTTAGTTAACCAAATATTGAAATTTTACTAGATATTAGGCTGGAGATATAGCCGAGTGCTTGGGGATACAGCCTAGTGCTTGCCTAGCTGAGTTTGATTCTCAGCATTGAAAAAGGAAAGACGATATTACATTTTACTAGATATAATTTTTACTTCATTAGTGTCATAGTAAATTAGTTTTACTGTTCAATTTAGAACTCTTTCTTGTATAGTCAAGTTTCCATGACCTCCCCCTAACATTACTTGGAATGCTCTCTGTTCTATCTTTAGCTGCATAAGCAACATTTACTAAGTAACAATTCATATCAGCTGTTTTATAACAAATTATTTCATAATTTATAAAATTCATTTCAATATATATTTTAATGTCACCAATGAAGCATTATGTATTTACATCATTTAACCTTGTTCTCAAAACGGAGAGATGATATAATAAAAAACAGACTATTGTTATTCTCTGCTAGTGAATTATACAAGCCTAAAAACTGAAATTCTTCAAAAAGAAGAATGCTTCAGTTTCTTAAAAAAAGCCAAGTAAGCTATTCAAGATAAAACAATGATTGTTTTTGGAGTGACTCAGAGAATGTCAATGTATTGCAACCTGTGCAGACTGGGTTCCTCTTTTTACTTAAAATACATCTTGGGGAAACAAGCAAAGAGATTTCAATTGAAATACAGAAACAAATTTAGGGTTGAACTTCTAGAATTATGCAGCTCACCAACCAGCAAGGTTTTTATTACTAAACAGAAATAGCATAAAAACATACAAATATAATGACTGCTATATTTAAAAGTTGATAGATCTAGGATGTTGAAAAACAATATATAGCTGGGATTTAGTTCAGTGGTTCCATCGCCTCACTTGCAAGCACAAGGACCTGAGTTCAATTCCCGAACCACCCACCCAAAATAAATAAAAATAAAAACTGCTCATTTTCAGCAGTTAATTCAACTGGGAGATAATTTTTATTATTGTCCAACTTAATCAAAACAAGCTAGCTAAATGCATTAAAATAAAGAGAATAATCCTGTGCTGTTTGCTATCACTGAAAGTTCTAAAAGATTTGCCATCACTGCACCTATGGGATCTGTACTGTTAATAGTTACTATCAGAAATGAATTAAATTACTGGAGACTAAGTTGGAAAACCGGAGAAACCGTTGTTTTTGAAAAAAACCCCACAATACTTAATACATTTATTTTGTATATATGAGTGACTGAAACATGAAAAATACATATAAACCACTCGTATTTATTTTATTAATAACTATAGTCATGCTTGTATTACTTTTCTTAATCCTCTCTTGGGGATTTAACCTGAGGCATTGCAGATGTTACAGAAATGCTCTATCAATAGTGATACCTCGGGCTGGGGATTTAGCTCAGTGTTTCCACTGCCTGACATGAAAGTGCAAGGACCTGAAAAAAATTAATGATACCTCTAGCCCCAATTAATTAATGGATTATTCATTTACTCCAGTTTTTTACAATCAGAAACAATTTTGCTAATTTATATTTTTCTAGGAAATTCCCCATTTTATATATGATTTCAAAATTACTGAGATAAACACTGGATATTGTTACTTTTTAGATACATGTGTTTTTAGGATTATTATTTCTTGAAACTCCCTTATCATTAATATCTGTGTTCCCTGTTAATAATCCTTATTGTGACATCTACTTTTCTGAAATTGATATAACCACTTAATTTCCTTTTTCCTAGTAAATGCGGGGCATATCTTTTATAACCTTTTTTCTAAACTACTTATGTTTTTATTTGTTAAATGGGTTTGTTTTTGACAGCAAATAGTTGATTCTTAAATTTTTATGTAATCTGACAGTCTCTTCCTTTTATATTGGGTACACAGATCATCAATATACTGTCATTACAGTTGGACTTAAATCTACCATCTTGCTAGTTAATTTCTATTACATATAGTCCTCATATATTTATTGCTCCATGTTTCCCATTTCCTGTCTTCTTTGGATTATTTATTTCTCAAGAAGAGGAAAAGTGAAGAAAAAAGACACATTTTATAAAGGCAGTATAATTTTGAAAGCAAAATCAATTTCAGTTGAAAAATTCTAAATATACTGGTAAATCAAATCTAGCAGAATATTAAAATACTGTTAACATGGTATCGTTAAATAGGTTTTAATCAGAGAATGCAAGAACAGGTCTATTTCTGAAAAGTCAATATTAAATTGTGACATTAATAAACCAAAAGAAAAAAATATATTATTTTCTCAGATGTGGGGAAAACAGCCAGGTACAGTGGAGTAACTGTAATCACAGCACTCTGGGTGGCTGAGATGGGAGAACTGTAAGTTTTAACCAACCCTGGGAAACCTGGCTACTTAAAAAAAAAAAAAAAAAAAGTAACAACAAAGAAAAAGCCTGGGGATGTAACTCAGTGTAAAGGCCTTAGGGTTCAGAAAAAAATATTTTCAAAAAAGAAAAGCTTGCTAAGTCTGTCATAATTTTAAAATATTCTCTAATCTGGGGGAACAATAGAAAAAATATTTAACATACAAATAGTAATATATAAAAAATTTAAGCATTTCCACTAGGGTTAAGAAAAAGTTGAGTGTTTATTGTCCTTATTTCTATTCAGTGATAGACACATGTAGGATTTCTGGGAAAACACCAAGTTGAAGTCCAGGCACCAAACAGCAATGACTACAAGACACCATCAATAGACTTTAACTCACCCCAGGTAAAGCCTGCAGAAAGGCAATCTTCTTAAGCCCTACATAATTTTTTTACACATAAAATCCATGACATAAAATAAAATAACTGTTGTTTTAAGCCACTGTTTTGGGTTATGGGAAGAAAAAATGTAAAAACAAAAGAACAGCAACAAAAAGCATAATGAGGGTAAAGGGAGGGCAGGGACAAGGGAAAAAAATGAGAACCAAGACCTGTCATGTAAAGGTGCAAGATCCCAATGATGAATGTAACTGTACTGTATACCTAAAATGTACCAATAAACTCAATTTAAAAAAAAAAACAAACAAAAAGCATAATGAATGCCTGAGGTTCTGGGTTCCAAACACAGGGAAAAAAAAAACCAAAGGAAAAAAAAAGAAAAATCATAATTACACTTTAAAACCTTCTATACAAAAGTCAAGCTGATGGTTCACACCTGTAATCTCATCACTCTGAAAGGTGGAGAGGGAGAGAGAGCAAGTGAGAGACAAAGAGAGAATTGGGATGTATTACGTACATATATCAAATCCCCATAATAACTGTAATCATTATGTACTGCAAACATATATTAGTAAAAATTAAAAAAAAAAAAAAAACAAAGTTCAAGGGCTGGGGATTTAGCTCAGTGGTTCCATTGCCTGCCTTGCAAGCACAGGGACCTGAGTTCAATCCCTGGTACAAAAACAAACAAAGAAAAAAAACAAAGTTCAAAAGAATATGGGCATACATACCCTTTAGTAACTCCTACCAATAGGCAGAAGAAAATTGCACATACATATTTTCATAAATATATTACACATTATTAGAACAGGTTAATTGTATTACAGTCACAGAATTAAATATGGTATAATAATTTGAATTAATGAAGTAGAACATGAATAAACTGGCTAAGTCTGAAAAACAAAAACAGTGAAAAAGACAAGCCGGAAATAATGCATAGAATAAAATTCTCTAGAAATCAAACAAACCTACTCCCAAAATCCAAAATCTGAAATGCTCTAAAATCTAAAACTTTTGCAGCACTGATACAAATCACATGTGAACAATTCTATGGGAATTCATGTTGAGTGGGTGATGTCAAACTGTAAACACTAAAAGTATTAAACAAAATGACCTTCGGCCTATGTGATTAAAATGCATGTGAAAAATAAGTTCAATTTCTGTTTACTCTTGGGTCTCATTCCCAAGATATCTCATTATGAACATGCAAATATTTAAAAATCTAAAAACATCAAGAATCCGAAACACTCTGATTCCAAGTATTTTGAATAAAGAATACTCAACCTGTATGAGATTTTAATGTATGCCAAATATTACTGTATATCATAAACAAGTACAGTACAAAAAAGCACATATGCTTTCATAGGAGTAATCAAAGTAAATTTCAGAACTGTAGTTGTTTCTATAAAGAAAGGAGAGAGAATGAGATTAAGTTATAGACAAACTTTTAAGTTGAAGTATATGTGACCAAAGGTTTAGATTTATCAGAGCCAAGGTAACTACATGAATTTTCACTGTATTATTTTATAATACAGTTTCTTTCAAATTTTAAGAAAAATTATAAGGAGGGTCATGGATTTAGCTCAGTAACACCATACTTGCCTAGGAAGCACAAGATCCTGAGTTTGATCCTTGGTATGAGAAAGAAAGAAAGACACAAAGAAAGAGAGAGAGAGAGAGAGAGAGAGAGGGAGAGAGACAGAGAGAGACAGAGACAGAGACAGAGAGAGACAGAGAGAGGAAGGAAGGAAGGAAGGAAAGACTACAAGGGACACTGAGGGGAGTAGGGTCTTGAAAAGTTTAGAAAAATTTGGAATCACAGTTGTGGAGAATATACTAACTTGGCCCATTAAGTGAACTATAGAATTACCAGTAAAAATTGCACAATAGGACAACAGAAAGCAATTTATAGAAGATCCAAAACAATATTATTTTAGATAGACACATGTTCCCTTAGATTTAATAATTCTTACTTACAATATTCCACTTGAATTTTTTGCCTATAAAATACTCAACTGCATAAAAATCAGATAAATCTCTAGAACCAAACTGTAAATTTATACAAAAAATATTTTCTTTCTATGAGAAAGCTTTAAAGTTACCTCTCTAATAAAAGATGTATCTTTTCAAAGACATAGCAATTAAAATGCAGTGATTCTGAGTACCAATATTTGAATGGAAAATACTTCGATTTTATTAACTGACAGCTTAAAGGGAATCTATGAAAACCTTAGATTTCATAAATTTTAAACTTTGAAATGACTGTTGAACTTGGGTGTTAGTAAAAATCGTTAAGAGTTATTTAAAAAACAAAAATAACTTTTTTTAGTGGGTCTAGATTTAAATAACAGAATATATACCTCATCTATCTCTGGGATCTAAGCTTTAAAGGGAAAAATAATGTTCAACTGATCATTCCCTACTTTTAAAAAGAAGGAATGTTTTGCGCATTTTCATTTTTCAGATGCCCATAATAGGTGTTCAATAAATTATCATTAAATGAATGAAATATGTCTACCTCCTAGCATAGATACTTCCTCAAAGCCTTAGCAACAGATTGTAGAGCCAGAGTAACTATAGTAGGACATATTCTTGGCTTTTTGAAGTTAAGATTCAGTAAATTATTCAGGAAAATTCTATTTAAGAGCTCTACTGCTAATACTCACCTTAGGAAATAAACAAAATCATAAAGATCTAAAATTCCCTTGAAGTTAGAGGACCAACAAACAGCTTTTTAAGAACATAAAAATAACTACAGGAAGATTTATACCACTAGACTAATTATGACTCAAAATACCAAAATTTACTGAGAGATTACTTGATTTTTTTTTGAAAGTCATTATACACAATGAAACAATTTTGGTAGGATAGTGGAAACATTACCTTTATGTATATGATAGTACCATAATAATGTAATTTGAACTTCTTAAATTTAGAGGCTATGGGGCTAACTCTATTACATGTTAAAACTATAATAAATAAGCAATCAAAATTGAAAAAAACTACAAATCTGTCAAGCTAAGAGGTACAGTATGGTATTTTCAACTACTTGGAAGTCATTTCCATATGCATAAGACAGAAACATTAAGCACAGGATAACTTCTTTTTAAAGTACAATTTGTTAAACAAGTACCTTTATTTTTCTTATTTTTGTCCAGAAACCATACGAAACATCTAAACATTTAAAAGAAATCTGGACATGTTGGCCCAGGCCTGTTATCCCAGAAAAATGGGAAGCAGAGGTAGGAAGATTACAAGTTTGAGCCTAGTCTGGACAATTTCGCAAGACCCTGTCTCAAAAAGGACTGGGGATGTAGCTCATTGTGAAGGTCCTGGGCTCAATTCCCCAATATGACCACAAAACAATAAATAAATAAAGGAAAACATTGAGGGTTAAAATTTCAAACTGCAGGGGAGTAGATGAGAAGTGAAATAAACAATAGGAATAGTACATCATAGAAAAGGAAAGTAACACACCAAATAAATGAAATTCAGTTCTATGCTATATTATCAAGTAACTAAAATATTGAGGCTAGCAGAACATGCACGCACACAGTCCACATTGCTGTGGAGACTGAGACAGGAGGATTAGTTGAGGCTGGGACAATATGAGGAGTTCCCATGGCTGGGGGTGAGGAGGATAGGACTAATCATTACACCCTAATCCCTGATTGAATTCACAAGAAATATAAAACCTAAGTCAAACATGTGTTTTTATAAGGACATCATTAAACAACAAGCTGTATACACTACAACTAGTGAGTAAAAATGCAAAACAGAAAGTTCAATGAGTTAATTGCACTGAATGAAACATAAAAGTGTTTGGTTAACAATTCAAGTATTCAGTTGTAGTCTAGCCTGGAATGTGTAATTTGAATCTAACAGACAATCCCAAGTTAGAACATTATGTGAAAAAGTAGGGGAAGATTACTTTCTTTAAAAATCCTATGTCAAAGAAGATAAAGAAAAGCTTGTAAAAAAGTCTCAAACTAAAGGAAACCAAAGAAAAGTAACTATTGATTGCAAAACTTGATCCTAGACTAGAGCCTATAGTGAAGAAAAAAACCAGAAGACATTTGGTCAACTGACAAAAACTGAATTACAGACAGGTTAGAGTTTTATAACAACTTTAAATTTCCTGTTATTGATAGCTATAACCATACTCTTAAGAAATACACACTAAAGCTTTTATTGGTAAAGGACTATTCCTCTCAAATGGCTCAGAACTCTCAATTCAGATTAAAATTTTTGGCGAATCTAGATAAAGGGATGCTGGCTATGTGGGTGTTTTATTCTTACTGTAACTTTTTATAAGTTTTAAATTATATAGAAATGAATTAAAAAGTGTTTAATTAGGAAAAGCTACATACAGAATTCTAATATACAACACTGAAGAATACAATAAACTATTACCATATAGCTCTTACAAAAGCAATCT
>NW_022900938.1:34441299-34458251 GCF_012274545.1 Fukomys damarensis | reverse complement strand
TATATATATATATACATGATATAATCTCAAAGCACTATAAGCATGACACATCTAAATGTGAAGATGTCAGTTCAGTGCCTTTTATAAAACTATATAAATATCAGGAGGTCAGTTTTATCAGGGAATTCTGTATCTTGGTCAGTAATTTTTTCTCAGTACTACAGGTTAAAACGCAGAGCCTTGCTTATGCTAGGAAAACATTCTACCACTGAACTACATCCCCAATCCTATCATTAATTTTTATTAAGATATAGTATTTTTGAAAAATCACCATTAGCAATGGTTATTTAGGTTACATACACTGAAAAAAACTTTAGGCACCACTGAACCTAGTTTTCACTCACATTTCATGGGTCAAGATGAATGGGTTATCTGTTGGTGACTGCTTCCTGTGTAGTGATTAATTAACACAGTTCATAACAACAGAGTGATTACGGTGTAAACTTTTGTTCTGATACTTAGACTCTATCAATATTTTATTTTTATTTTATTCTTTTTTAATTACTTTGCTTGGCTTTGGGTTATAATTTATTCCATGTCATGTTATTCTTTCTTCAGTAGAACATTTTGGTTTGTTCTTCATTATTTTTAAATTTTCCTCCCTTTTTTTCTGGTGGTGGTGCCAGGGAGAGAACCCAGAGCCACAAACATGCTGAGCAGATGGTCTACCACTGAACTACATTCTCCTACATTATTATATTTGTCTTTTTTTATAAGTTTTATCTTATCATTATTTTAGTCTCAGTTCATTTAATGGGAAAGAAGCATGTTGATATGGGCAGCATAAACCATGAACATAATATGGTAGACTGGAATCTTTTTCCACCTACTTATACACTAAGTCTACAAAAACTGAGCCTTAGTAGATTAGAGCTTATACATTTAAGCTAAAGTGCATTTCTACCATATTAATGTGCACAGATACCTTACCTCAACTAACAGAAAAACACTGCTTTCTTGTACTACATACCATCATTGGTTTTTATATTACCTAACAATTACATAAACTCTATAAATAAAATATGACATATTGCATGAAGGTAAATGAAAGCTTGTATTTGTGGAATGCTTAATGCCTTCATGTAATTATTGAAAAGATGAAGTAGTAAAGAATCTTCTGACAGTTCTATGATGGTCTCCTGTAATTGTTTTATAGTGTAATACTTCAAATTTCTGTATACCTATATGGAATTTTATGAAGACAATGTTTATATACTTTCATATTAGTTCTGAAGAATTTATCAGTGAGGTACATAAAGCAAGAAGAGAAAATTGAAGGTCAGAAATTATGAGTTAACCAAATTACACAGGCAGTAAAGTGGCAGACCACAGAGGATTTAAACACTAGCATGCTTTAAACCTAAACAAAAATTGTAAAGACTTTGCTGTCATGTTACAGGAATAGGTACCAAGAAATATAGAAAATGGTTATGTAAAACCAAAAACAGTACTGCATGATTATCCTGATATGTCATCAAAATTATCTCTGTAATGTATAGAGTAGATATTAGTATTTCATTTTGTTCCATTCTACAACATGTAAACATGCTCCACTTGCAAAAATTTTATTATATCAAAAATACTGAATCAAATAAAGATTTGAAAATCCTTTTGTTTGGGGCAGGTATGCAGGAACCAACAGAAAGGAAAGAGTACAGAATATTACAATACACATCAGTTTTTGCTTTTTAAAACAATATGTTTACTGAGAAGTTTTAGCTTGAGTCATTATATATATAACCTAGAGCCATGAAAATAAAGTTACATATGTTAAAAACAAAACATGAAGACAAGAAAATCATGGAAAAGTCTGGTCCACTCCTATAGAATACGCTTACCCTTCCAATGATCCAAAGCATTCACTCCTGCAAAAGTACAGCTAGAAGAGAATGAACATAATTTCTCTTCAGTATTTATTTACTTCTGATTCAATTCTAAAAAGTGGTAATACAATTCTGTCCTTAAATGTGAATGAGTTAATCAGAAAAAAAACGAAGCTGGACGGAAACGATGTGATTAATAAACAAAGAAAGTATCTGAAAGAGTAATGCAAATATAGGAAATTAAAAACAAACTAATGCTTTTTACTCTGAGAAAAATCTAAGAAAATTTTACATCTATAAAATAAATTATAAAATGAAATAGTACAAATTTAACTTTTGAATTTCACGTAATCCCAGCCAAAACTCAAAGAATTACTTTCTGAAACTTGACAAAAATTACTAAAATATGAGAAAAATTACCAATAAAATGCTGATATAAATGAGCAAAGATGAAAGATATATCCTAAGTATTAGGGTTAGGATTAGCAGCCAGAAAAAACCATAAAGTATAACACAGATATTGGGTATTTTTTATTTTTTATTTTTTACCATGCTAGAGATGAATCCAGGGACTTGCACACACTAGGCAAGCACTCTACCACTGAGTTTTACCCTTTCCCATAGCAATTTCATAAAAGTCAAGGGGGAATAAAGGAGTCATTTAAGATGTTAATATGTAGTTTACTACAGAGAAATCACATGTGAGAATGAGAAATTTGCACAGAATTTAGCCTAAGTAATGATCAGTAACTTTCCTAAAGAGCAGTTTCAGAGTTTGGGGAGTAAAGGACAGGCTGCGGTACAGTGCAAAGGTAACAGTCATCTTCAAGTTTATCTTAATCCACATCTCCAAACTCCTCCGAGCCAGTCAATTATTATTACCTTTCACAGGATTTCAAGAGAGCTACCATGAATGTCTACAAACCTTTCCCATTTTCCCCAGTCAAAATTATAAATCCTTTCTCTGGGCTGTGGTTTTAGCCCAGTGGTGCTGCTGCTTGCCTTGCAAATGCAAGGACCCAAGTTCAATCCCTGGTACCAAAAAATTAAAAAATTAAAAAAATAAATAAATCCTTTCTCTATAGTTCTATAACAGTTGCATATCTAGATATATAATATATTTTTTATATTTCTACAATTCCTCTTCATGTTACATAGGTCCTAATACCAAGCATAAAGTTATTCACTACGATTTCTTGAAATTCTTCTCTCTACCTTCACCCCTAAGAGGATGGGGATCTTTTTTATTGGTGCATACTAGTAATACAGAATAATGAGATTTATTTTGATGGTTTTACCCTATAAACACCCTTTTTTTCTTACCCCTTTCTTTTACTTCCTTTTGCCATCTCTAAAAGTATGCCTTTGAGTTTCTTGTCATCTCTATCAAGAAATGATTTATATTCTCTGTATTAATGAAAAAGAAAAATATTCCAAAAATATTATAAAATAAAAAGAAAAATTATAAACCAATAGAGTAGGATCTTATTTTTATGTGTATATGTTTACAGAGAAGAGTATTTAACACTTTATAAATATGCATCTATATTTACAGAGAAGAATGTTTAATTCTAGGTAAAAGAATTTTTAAGTTATTCAACTTGCTGAAATTCTTTATTACTTAAGCTTTTGTAAGAGGATGCATTATCTTAGAATCATAAAAAACTAACCTACTTCGTTAAATAAAATTTTAAAAACTCAAAAAAGAATTTCAATTCCTAGCCCAATGATTATTTTCACCACTCAAAAGTACTGATCCAAGCACCCCAGAAAACAACAACTAACTGAATGAAAAGATTCAATAATAGCTCGATTTTAAAACATATATGGAACAATCTCGATTGACCAGAGAACTCCCATAAAAAATAAAAATAGGTACCTGAACAAGAGAAAGGTGAAATGAATAGCTTAGAAATTTACTGGTTACTTTCAAACTTAATACTTCTCTGCAAGTGACTCTTACTTTTAAAGTAATTAAAAGAATTATTCAACATAAGAAAAGAATTGGTTCATATATATCAGAAAACATAGATGATTTTTAGCTATCTCAAACTAACTGAAACTTGTTTTCATTTGTCATTATCTACCAAGATAACCCAAGGTACTTCCCCATGTCAGGCAAGCACTTCTACCACTATACCACATCCCAAACTCCACATTAAAGTAAATACTTTCACAGATGAAATATACTGTCTCTTTATAAACATTAAATATAATGCATTTCTTATAATAGGAGGTATCTTCAGGTTATCGCATTAAAGCCTTCCTAAAAAATCACTGTGTTTTTATCTGTAAAAATACAAGTGGGAGTTGGACATGGTGGTGAGTGGGCTTTTGGGAGGCTGAGACAAGAAGACTGAGTTTGAGGCCAGCCTGGGCTACACAGTAAATTTAAGCTCAGCTTAGACTACACAGATTCTAGATCAAACGACCCTCCAAACACTAGTTGGAAAAACTTAAATGCCCAAAATAATAAGAAAGCTACTAGACATCAACCCAAGAGAATTTTCCAGTATGAATTTGTCTACAAAGTGCCTACTCTGAAAGCTAATTCAACAATATATAATTATGTATGTAGAGTACACAGCAATGACAAAAAAATATATAATTATAGTATATATTTGTGAAAATAAAAGGTATACTTTCATAAATTGAATGACATTAATGCAAACTATGTGTGTTAAACACTGAAGAAATCACAGATTTTGCCCTCAAGAAGTTTAACAGTAAGTGGAATAAAGGTAATTATTTTAGTACAATAGGGAATTCATTTATTCCATAAAAAAATCTATTTAATGGCTACTATGTGCCAGTGTTGTCTAGAATCTTGCTACCCGATAGTGAACAAAAAAAAAGAACACAAAGCTTCCTTCTTTGTTTTTTTTTTGTTTTGTTTTTTGGTACCGGGGAACGAACTTAGGTCCTTGTGCTTGCAAAGCAGGTGGCTAAACCACTGAGCTAAATCTTCGGTCCCAGCTTGCCTTCTTGATGGAAGGAAACACACTAAAAATACAGAGAGGGATTAGGAATGATACATATATATGTATATATAAAAACACACATATATATCCAGCACATTTGAAGGACATAAATGCCATGAGAAAAATAAAGCAGAAAAAGGGATAAGAAGTTCAAGGTACAGGTAAATAATCATGTTGAAGCATACATTTGAGCAATTGTTTGAAAGAAAAGAAAATAAGCTATAAAGTTATCTGAAAGAAAAGCAAGTATCTTAGGGAACAGTGTAACCATCTGAAATGTATACAAGAATATTAAGGAGGCTAGTATAGCTGGCAAACTGAAGGAAGTATACTTAGAAATGATGTAAAGGATGAGGATATACTTAAGTGACATAGCATATGCCTAACTGCGCCTACACCTTGGTTTCAGTCCCCAGTCGCGCACATGCACACACACACACACACACACACACACACACACACACACACACACACAGTGGGGGAGGATAAGGTGATGTGAAAAAGATCATGCAGGACTGTAAAGGTCACTGAAAGGACTCTAAATCATATGGCAGGAGGTTAACCATTGATTTGTTGCAATAGCTTGGAACAGGAGACTATTTGGAAGGCTACTACTACAGGAGACTATTTGGAAGGAAAATAATCTGAGACGACAGTAACCTGGGCGTGATGAAAAGGGATGACAATATGAATATATTTTGGAATGAAATCAACACAATTTGATGATGGACTGTAAGTAAGATATAAGAGGAGTGAAGATATGGACAAGATGAGTCAAGAATGCAGGAAAAGGAATAGGGATGTAGCTCACTGGCACAGTACTTACCTAGACTCCTGGTTTTGATCCCCAGCAGCACAATCAATCAATCAATCAATCAGTGTGGAAAAAGAAGAGTCAATGATGAATCTCTCTCAATGTAAGTATAGGAATGAGTTGCCATTGACAAAGATAAGAAAGACTGTTGAAGGAACAGATCTGGGAAAATAAAGTCAAAAGTCTTACTGGACAGGCATGTAGAGGAATAAAGAAAGTCTGAGTTGAAGGAAATAAATCTAGGCTTATGGGCCAGGGATTTAGCTCAGTAGTGCCGATACCTGCCTCATAAGCACAAGGTCCCAAGTTTGATCCCGAGTTTGATCCCCAGTACCAAATTAAAAAAAAAAAAATCTAGGCTCATAAATGTCTTCCTTTAAAGCCAAAAAATAAGTAAAATGGATAACCATTAAAATGTAGATGCTATCTAAACTGAAGAGATTAAATTATTTCACTAAAGCAGTGATCAATACAAAAGAACATAAGCTCTCCAAGTACAGAATATGAACAGAGAGATGAGGAGAGCCTGAAACAAACAAACAAACAAACAAACAAAAAAGGTGGGAAGGTAAATCAGAAAACTAGGACTGGGGCATGATAAAACACCTGTACTCCAAACACTATGGAGGCTGAAGCAGAAGGACTGCCCCAATTTTAAATCTGCCAGTGAGTTCAAGGCCAGCCTGAACTGCATAATGAGACAGACCTTGTCTCAAAAATGCAAAATAGGGCCGGGGATTTAGCTCAGAGGCACCATGCCTTCCTTGCAAGCACAAGGTCCTGATTTAATCAGGAAAAAACCCACAGAATAAGCCAAGTGTAGTAGAACACACCTGTAATCCCAGCACTCAGAAGTCTGAGACCAGAGGTTCATGAACCTCTCATTCTTTATGGCTGAGTAGTATTCCATTTTATAGAAAAAACACATCTTCTTTATCCAGTTTCCAAATGATGGGCAGGTGGGCTATTTCCAAGTTTTAGCTATTACAAACTGTGCTGCTATAAACATGGGTGCGCATATATCACTGTGGTATGATTCTTTTAATTCTTTTGGAAAGATACCCAACAGAGGGATGGCTGGTCAAATGGAACCTCTAATCCTAGTTGTTTGAGGTATCTCCATATTGACTTCCATAGTCTGCACTCCCACCAACAATGGAGAAGGGTTCCTTTCTCCCCACAACCGCACCAACATTTGTTATTGTGTGATTTCTTGATAGCAGCCATTCTTTGTGGGGTGAGATGGAATCTCAGTATTGTTTTCATCTGCATCTCTTGAATGACCGGTGATGTGGAACATTTTTTAATATATATTCACTTGCTGCTTTTATTTCTTTGAGAACTAGAAAGAAGAATCCAAAAATTCATTTGGAGCCATAAGAGACCTAGAATAGCAAAAGCCATCCTAGGCAACAGACACATGACAGCGGGTATAACAATTCCCAATTTGAAACTATACTATAAAGCCACTGTGATAAAAACAGCATGGTACTGGCAAAGAAACAGACATGAAGATCAGTGGAATAGATTGGAGGACACAAAATCAACTCAAGATGCACTCAGCTACCTCATCTTTGACAAAGGAGCTGACCATCCCCACCGGAGGAAAGATAGCCTCTTTAACAAATGGTGTTGGAAAAACTGCATCTCAACCAGCAAAAGATTAAAACTAGACCCTTATCTTTCACCATGCACTAAATTAAAATCCAAGTGGATTAAAGATCTAAATATAAAAACAGAAACATTAAACTTGCTGGAAGATAAATTAGGCAGAACTCTGGAAGACACTGGCAAGGGAAAAGACTATGAACACGGGAATTAGCAGAAAGAATCAACAAGTGGGATCTCATCTTATTGAAAAGCTTCTGCACTGCAAAAGAAACAATCAACAGAACTAAGAGACAACCTACAATATGGGAAAAACTTTTTACCAGCTGCTCCTCAAACAAAGGACTATTATCTAGAATATATAAAAAACTCAAAACAACCAGTCCCCAAAGATAAAGACTCATTTTTTTTTTTTTTTTACACAGGATTGAAATCAGGACCTTGGCACTTGCAGGGCAGGCAGCAAAACCACTGAGCTAAATTCCAGGCCCTAGGCCATTATATTTCTACTCTCACTGCTTGATTTGCATGTCTATGAAGTGTTTGTTTTCAAATCTAGCAATATTTGATATTGTAATTATATAATTTATTATATAAACTAATGAAATGAGCACAAAAAGGTTATTTCACTGAAAATTAAATGCTTCTGAAGTTTGATAACAGATTTTTCATTAACGTTACTGTTAGATTACTATGAAGTACCAGCAGAAAACTTCTAAAAAATATAAAAACACACTACCTCTATCAACTTTTATAAGTAACTAAGGCCTTGTTTCACTTCAAAGAGTATTTAATAGAAGACCAGGTGTGGTGGTGCATACTTGTAATCCCAAGTACTGTAATCACAATTCCAAGGCCAGCGTGGGCAATTTAGGGAGAACCTGTCTCAAAATAAAAAAGAAAAGAAAATAAGAAGGACTGGGGATGTAGCTCAACACTCCTGAATTTAGTTAACAGTACAACTATACATTTTTTTAAATTTTAAAAATACAAAAATACATTAATTTCAATGGACACAAAATAGGTGGAGAAATGAGTGCAGAGAAATAGTAAAATGCTGACTGTCCTGCCATAGCCACATTAAAAAAAAGGGCAAATGAATTTGTAAGTTTACTAAGTGTTTATATTTGTAACTATACTGTATATGTATCTTTTTATGGTTTCATATTTTGACCTTTTTGATTAAATGATTGTCAGCTTAATTATATAAGTTTTTGCTGTACATTTTATAAATGTCTAGGAGTCATTTAAAAAATTTTAAGTATCTGTATAAGAAATATCCTGAACAAACTGGTTAACATACTTCCATTACTCCTTAAACAAGGATACTCAAAATCATCAAGTAAAATCATCCATATTTCCTAGGTAGTAATTTTATCGCTATAATATGATACCCTCACTTAATGACTAGGACTTTGTCCCTGTGTTAAAAGGTACCAGCCAAACTGCTTTCAAGTTTTTCAGTTTCCTTTCTTTTTCAAAGGCTTATGAGCTATGACCTGCTTCTGCTTCAATGTTTAAACATAATAATCATTTCAACATATTGGCTTAAATAAATTACTTCTTTTATTTATATGCCTACTTATGCCATATATTTAACAAAAGTAACTGTTGCATTACTAACTCAGAAAGTTGAAGTATAAGTAAACAGATTTAATACTCAGAATTTGAATGTTTTCATAAGTTATTTTATATATGCTAAAGGTACAGGATATTTTCTTTATAATATTTCACTCCACAATTTAAACTGTTACATTAAAATTTCACATTAAACCTAAAAACTCACTGCAATTTAATTTATTGACAATCTATATTTTGTACTAACGATATTAGAATTAGAATTTTACATCTGGTGCAACAAAAAAGGATTCAAAAGATTCTAAAGACTAAGTATTTCTTAACCCTTAAAAACATGTACTCTCATAGAGCTAGGGAAGTAGCACAGTAGAAGATTCCATACATGGTCAAAACAACAAAAAAAATATCTATCATTTTTGTGACCCAAATAGTGTATTTGTTGCTTTGCTGTATTTGTTGGGTTTTTCTTAGGAGAGGGAAGGAGGAGTTAGGCTATATATACAAATCTGCTCAGTAGAAACAAGTCAGCAGCTCACATGTTCTTGGAAATCACTGTTTGCTATCAAGCAACCTTAAGAGTTATCAATTACTCTTCAGTTGAACCAGTTCCTCAATTTTAAACTTGCAAATTTCTTATTAAAAAACATTAACACAATTAATTATTTTCCTCATTCTGTAACAATCACTACTAGTATAAATAACTTGGGCAACCAAATATGAAAATTTTTATCAAATAGCTTCAAAGAATTACTAAAAATGTATTGAAAAATTCAAATTATTTACTGTAGAATATATTTAAATTTGCATAATAAAATCTAAAATTAAAATAGATGTGTAAAAGCATGAATTGAGACTTTCCATTAACATTTTGAACCTGCAAGGTTTTACATTTCTGAAATTCACTACTAAGAAAAGATAATTTCTTGTCATTCAAATACATCCTCCATAATGCCAACAGAGCTACATCTGCCCCCCGCCCCGTAATGGAGATTAAACCTAGGCCTCCTTGCATGCTAGGCAAATAGTCTACCAAAGAGGAGATATCTTTCTATAGACTAAATTTAGTGAGCTAAATCTAATCATGTCTTTCCCCCAACAACTTAATGTTTCAACAGAAAACACTAATGATAACCCCTCACATCCAAGTTTCTTCATCTCCAGCCTAAGTATCAACTTCCAATGTTATTTGCTAGTACTTCATACAGTACCTAAATGTGAAGCCTGCCTGTCTTTTCTCATTTTACCAGCCTGGACAAACTTTAATTTATACTTCAAAAATTTGCTAAAACACCAAGTTGATCAACTAATATTTACTGACATCAAGTTTAAGACCCAGTGTTGTACATGACAAATATGCAACTTTTAGATAAAAAGATGAAGTTCCTGCGCTCAGAAGAGTGTAAAAATCTGATGACTTTCTCCTATTACTCCTTTTAGAACTATTTCTAATTAGAGATTAATACTCTAATTAATCACATTGTCCTTTTAGAATTAAGCATAATTCTCCTTAAGTATTTACTCTATAGAAATTATTTACAAAATGGTTTATCCCCCATATCTGTGAACAAAA
This sequence comes from Fukomys damarensis, assembly GCF_012274545.1. Lineage (NCBI taxonomy): Eukaryota > Metazoa > Chordata > Mammalia > Rodentia > Bathyergidae > Fukomys > Fukomys damarensis. Next base: position 34,447,877 of record NW_022900938.1, on the reverse strand, counting down.
AAGTATGTTATTCCATCTCTTTAGTCTCTACACCTTGCCAAATGAATTACCAATAGTAGCTGCTCAATGCTACAATGAATTATACTCAGCAGAGCATGAACAAATAAATGCCAAGTGAAAGAAAAATGTCTTTTATAGCAATACCTTACCATTATACAAACACACTTAAGTAGACTTTAATATAAAAATATATATTTATAAATTAATAATAAATCATCTTAGCAAAGTATAACTCCAAAATATAAATTTAATTCAGTGTTTCACAGGTTCTACAAATATATTGGATAAGACATTTCATTAAAATAAGGATACCCTAATTTTGCAGATGTTTAGCATTGCTGGTCTTTCTGAGTACCAGTAGATCTCTTTAGTCATTATAAAAAATCAAAACACACACTTGGAAATGTCCTCTCTGTGAATAGTCAACTACTGAGATGAGAATTCTTGCTTAATTCTGTGACTTTGCTCAATTTTATTTACAAATAAATAATCTACTCCATAAATCATCATTGCCATGTATCTGTAAAGCTTAAAGAATTAAAACATTTGTTAAAAATTTTCAATATGAAATCACTTCTTAAAATTCTAGTAACAAATTTAAATTTAGTACAATTAGCCACTTTGTCTCAAGGAAATACACAAAAGCAAAAAAAAAAAAGACTAGTTGGGTGTGGTGGCACAGGCCTGTAATCCTATAATCCTAGTACTCTGAAGGCTGAGGTAGGAGGATTAGGAATGCAAGGCCAGTATGGACTACATAGGAAAATCCTATCTTAATCATCATCAACAACAACAACAACAACAACAAAACAAATAGAAAAACTTCAAGGGAAAGGAATAAATAGAAACAAAGTATTTGTAAATAGGGAGGAGTGGAGGGGTTGAAAGGAGGGCAAGACTGGATAAAGAAGATGTGGTTTTTCTATAAAATGGAATACTACTCAGCCATAAAGAATGAGAAATTAGAGTCATTCATAGGAAAATGGATATATATTGAGGATATACTCTTAAGTGAAATAAATAAGTCACACATATGTAAATACCGAATAGTTTCTCTGGTGTTAAAAACTATAATAGCACACAAGATCCTAATGGGATAATAACAATGTGAAATAGGAAGAAAGGGGCTAAAGGTGTAGGGAAAGTGGGAAGGGTAGAGGAAAGGGAATAAGGGAAAAGAAAAAAATATGAGAAAATGAAAAAATGGAAATAAAGTATTTGTAAATGGGGAGGTGAGGAGGGAGTGAAAGGAGGGCAGGGACAAGGGGAAAAAAATGAAAATCAAGACCTGTCATGTTAAAGGTACAAGATCCCAGTAATGAATGTAACTGTACTGTATACCTAGAATGTACCAATAAACTCAATAAAAAGAAAGAAAGGAGGGCAGGGGGGTGAAGAAAAAATAAGTAAGATATATCATGCAAAGCTACAAATTCCCAATGATGAATGTCACCATACTGTATACCTAAAATGTACCAATAAACTTAATTGAAAAAAAAACCAGAAAAACTAAAAGCACGCTAGAGTTAAAGTAGCAGAGCTCAGCAAGGAGATTTTTGTGGGAATCTAGAGTGTAAGTGCAAATTCAAAAATTGAACAATTTCTTCAAAAATATGACAGTCACAATGATCACTTTTAGTGTAAGATGAAAGCATGAAGTCAAATTTTTATTGGGATGAAGAGAAAATTCTACTATTTAGTATACAAACTGAGATTGCCACCAACAGTGGGGCTAAGTACTAGGCATTTCACAGATCACATATATCACAAGTTGGGATACATGTGAAAAATACAAATTTCATGTTGTAAAGAAGCTCACGAAGGTTTCCATATTCATTTAGATAATGTCTGAAATCATAATTTGTAGATTCTATGGTGATATGGATTTTTAAATTGCATTAACTATTTTTTTCTCATTGAGTTTATTGGTACATTTTAGGTATACAGTAGCATTAACTATTTTAAACCAACTTTCATGAAAATGAGAGGTTTTAAAAAATTTCTTTTAAAAAAATCATAGATTAAACACACTACTCAATAGAATCTTAAGAAACAACACAAAATGTCAAAGCTGTTGCTTCTGCTTGCAGTTATCAGTCACACTGATGATCTTTGCCAAAAAGAATAAAGAATTTAAAATAAATTATTTTAATTTCTGTATTATTGTTAACCATCACCCTAAGTATTTAATATACTTTGAGATACTAGATAATAACAACGCAAAGCTTTTAAAGTTACCAAAATATTTTAGAGTATTTTTATATCATCTTTATCTCACCCTATCATTATCTGTATTTATTAGTTTATTGCTTATCCTACACAAAGTACTGAATGTTAGTACATTTACATAATTCACAAACAAATATACACATATTGGTGATTTAAACTCCAAAACAGTTTTGGTGATAGGGAAACAATCAAAATAGTTTAAAGATCACTATTAAAGACTATATGAATCTAAAAATAATGTAGGGCTCAAGATGCAGCTCAAGAGAACACATGCTTAGTATGTACAAGGGGCTGGCTTTAATCTCCAGCACCAAAAAAATAAATTAATCAAATAATGAAAATAATGTAGTCTAAGATATATCTTCCAAACCTTACAGTGAACCAGACAGAAGGATAATAATATTTAAGAAGACACCCATTGTTAATCATGTACTAAAAAAAAAAAAAAAATCAAAGAATGCTCTTTAGAAAACATAAACAGACAAATTACTGCCTGTTGGAGAATAGGAGGAATATAGGAATTAACATTTTTTAAGGCAACAACCAAGAGAAAGAAGCTTTAATTCAAGATCCTAAAGCAAATATTTCAAAAAACTATACTGCTTCTTAGTTGTAAAGAAAGGGAAAAATAGAAAGAAGCAATTATCTATCAATCTGATAGTTCTGTTTATAATCTGGATTTAGCCCTGAATTCAGTCCTCTTCACCAAAAACAAAAAACAAGCAAAATTTCCACCTACTCTATAAAAAAGTTCACTGTAATTTTTTCTTTTCACTTTTCATTCTGAGACTTGAAGCTAGGGCATCCAACATACTAAGCAAATGTTATGCCACAGAGCTACACCTCTAGTGCCCTTAACATTTTTATTATTATCAACCATTTACTTCCTGATGATAAGACTGGACTTGTGACTCCATGGTATAGAGCTTAGTCAGCCTGAGTGAGGGCCCCAGGTCTGATCTCCAGTGGTACAAAAAAAAAAAGGAAAACATTGTTTTATTGATAATAAACATATAATAATGTCTGCTGACAACTCACAGTATTTTAATGCATTCTTCTCAGAGTATAAGAGGTATATGTATTTTTCATAATTTATTTAATAATATATGAAAATTTGGGATATAGAGGGATGGCATAAAATAATATCAAAATCTCATTCCCTATGAGACATTTTGGGGGGTGTTACTGGGAATTGGACCAGGGCCTTCCCCCTAAGCTATGAACCCAGCTTGTTTTTTCTTTTCTCTTTTGAGACAAGGTCTCACTACATCATTATGCCAGTTTGGACTCGAACCTGTGATCTTCCTTCTTCAGCCTCCCAGAGTGCTAGGATTATACATGTGTGTCTCATGCCAGGCTAATGTATTATTTTAAAATCTATGAATGAAAATCAAATTATAACCATTTAAAGATGCAACTGTAGAGAATGGATAGAAATCTAACCATTTACAGGAAAGAAAAGCTTTTTCCAACTGTTAAAAAAACTTTTTCATAATATTTTCTAGACAAATAGACAAGTATAAAACAAATGAAAGTTGTCCCAGGTTGTGTGTGTGTGTGTGTGTGTGTGTGTGTGTGTGTGTGTGTATGTGGACTGACTGGTTTTACACTGGTTGCTTATGTCCATTAAACAGGAGTTGTTAAAGCTAGGTGTGGTACTCCTACCTGTAACCCCAGCACTCTGCATGGCTGAGGCAGAAGGATCATAAAGTTGGGCCCAGACTGGGCAAGTTAGGGAGATCCAGTCTCAAAATTTAAAAATTAAAAATAAAAAGGCTGGTAATTTAGCTCAGTGCAAAGGCCCTGTGTTCAATCCCCAGTACTGGTGTTCGGGGAACAAAACAAAACAGGAGTTGTAAAAGGTCATGGTAATTACAGGTTAAAGGTCAGAAAGCTCTTTAATTTGGGTGCTGGCTGCCTTACCAGATCCTTAGTCCTGTTTTGTTTCTATGGCAACAAAAGTAGGAGCAGAAAAACAGAAGAAAACACTTTAAAATAATAGTTAAGTGAAGAAAGAATATATTAAATGACAGACATCAATTTAATTTTCAAAAAATAAATTTAAAGTGGTTCTTACAGTATTAAAGATACTTAAAGGGAGAATAACTAACATTCCAATGTACTTTCCTCAATTTTTTTTTAATGAGAAAAGTACTTACATGTTACTTACAACTGTGTGTGTGTGTGTGTGTGTGTGTGTGTGTGTCTGTGTGTCTGTGTGTGTATGGTTGTATGGGGTTGGGATTGAACAAAGGGCCTCAAACACAAGCAGTAAGTACTCTGTCACTGATTTAAATCACTAGCCCTACTTTTCCAAATTTTGACTCCACTTCCACTATAGGTTGCCAAAACAAAATAAGGGGTCATCAAATGATAAGATTTAATTTCTAGCAAAAACCACAACTAAAAGTAAAGCTTTTAAACATCCTACCATATTTTTGTGATCCTAATTAGGATTTTAAACTTTAACTTTCATGTAACAGTTGATTCTAAAATAATCTTTCAAGCCAAGCAAACTTTTAAGAATGAAAAGAAGTCTCTGCTAATACTGCTACCAAACTTTCACATAGGTGTACCTCATACAGTGAATTATATGTAAAGTCCCTGGAATGAAAATTTTCTCAGTAGATTTACAATAATAAGTATTTCTAGGGTCATGGTAGGCCTATGAGTATCTAATACCATGACGTTAAAAGACCTTTTAAAATGCTCATTCTTTTTCAAGTTACTTTACGTTCAAAATTTTTTCCTTCATGGCATTCCTGCTCTAAAGAATCTGAATCTCTCTCTCTTCTCTTATCCTCACTCAAGGGAAGGAAGCTGGCCTTTCAGAAGCTGCACTATGGAAATGATCATGTGACAAGGAACTAAAGCTTCCCACCAAGAGCCAACAAAGAAGAGAAACCTGCCAATTATCACGTGAGCTTGGAAGAAGATCCTAAAACTCAGTGGAGCCTTGTAAATGTCTACTGTTAAAACTGAAAGCTCTAAACCAAAATTGCCTAAGACACTCCAAGACTCCTAAACCACAGAAATTGAATTAATATGTATGTGAAGTTGCTAATTTTTAAAGTTCTTAAACAGAACTAGATAATTAATATAGTATCTTGCTCATCTTTTTATTCTTCTCACCCAACAGAGTTCCCTGCCTTGTGCAGATACTTAACAAGTAAACAACAAAGAAAAGTATTGAGATTTGTGATGCAAGTTGCCCAAAATTCAGCTAATTCCCTTGCTCTACTGCTGCCAGAAACAAAAATTTAAGCCCCTAACTCTGTATGACAACTGAAATAAAAAGAAAACACATGTTCACTTAATAAAATATATAATGTGCTAATCTGTACCATAAGAGAAGAAAAGGTATTTGTAAAATCTTTATTTTTGCCTTTATCACTATTTTCCACAGTAAACATGTAAACTTTGGCTAAATTTCTGTATCTTATTTTTGTAATCTGGAATGTTCTATTTATTCCCCCATCCACGTGTTATCCTCTTACAAAAATATTACTAAGAAGAAAAATTATGGAAGATTCTAACAAAGGCATAAAATGATTACTTATGTCCTAAGGACATCATACTGAGTTTCCTCATCCTTTCACTATTTTTTCTTTTTTATAATAAAATACATATCTATAATATAAAATTTACTATTTTAAAGATTTTAAGTTTTCTTAAAATTTCAAAGATCTTTAAAAGTATTTTAAGTGTGTATTCACAATTATATGTAACCACCAACACTAATAATTTATAGGCTTTTAATTGCCTTTGAATTAAAATTCTTAGAATAAAGAAATTGAGTTAATAATACTTTAATTTGCCTTTAAAAATAAATAAAAAATTAAAAAGAACTTTTTACCAACTCCAGTTTGTATAATTGAAGAAAAATCTTTGGCAAATGAGAATAATAAATCTGATTTTTTGACAGCTATAGCTTTAATTAAAAATGTTGAGCTATAATGTAAATTCAGCTAAAGTGAACCATTATTCTGATAAATTTTTATTTCAATACAAAGTGGATTTTGTAGCTACAAAGCTACAAGATACTTTCCAAGATCTTCAAGTAACCTAAATCTTTGGACTGATATAAGTATTGTATACCTAGATAATTTCTAAGACAAATACTGAAACATTAATTACACTAAATTGTAAACATATATAATAATGCTTCTTACCTGTATATGCTACTAAAAACCTATAATTTTGGGTCATGTTAATGAAAGCATTAATTTTTGCCACTTTAAGAAGGGTCAAATATGCATAGCCATAAAAAGTTGTGTTGTGTGTGCTCTTGAGCTCTGATAGTCAGCTAATCTCCTGATGTATAAAACAGTTCTTTTTTTTTTTTTTTT
>NW_022900938.1:34437781-34441135 GCF_012274545.1 Fukomys damarensis | reverse complement strand
TTTTCCGTACTGAGGATTGAACTCGGGTCCTTATGCTTGCAAGGCAGGCCACCGAACCACTGAGCTAAATCCCCAGTGCTGTATAAAACAATTCTGAAACGCCCTCAACTTTTTTTTTTTTTGTGAAAGAGAAATTAGCTACTTCAGCTATAAGTTATAATTAATATGAACAATTCAAACAATATCAAGAGCAATAGCGACAGAAAAATACAGCTGGATAAGTGCCATTATTTCTCAAGGAAAAAAAAGAGTAGTTCTGTTCTAAAGAAGGAATTTTTGGCTTTTTTGTTTCCTGGCCTCTTTATACTCTTAAAACTGTTGGAGGAATCCAAAAGAGCTTTTATTTTATATGGATTACAACAATTGATGTTTACTATATTGGAAATTAAGGCACATTTTAAATCCTTATTTATTGGTTAATTTGCATTAACACAAATAATATCTTTGTGTTGTTATGAAAATAGTTCTGTCCTTAAAGATCTCCACAAAGAGAATCACTGAACTAACATAAAATGTCTGTTGTTCCAGAATATGAAAGCTGACAATGAAGTATCTAACCTGGAAAGTGAATTTTATTTGTTTTGATTTTTAACAGCCAACTCTGAAAAGAAGCTATGAAACATTTTAAATTTTAGAAAATTTCATTTAATGTTAAAAGGCTTACATCCTTGGGGTAGTAATTAATGCCCTCATCTTCAATATGAAAGGCTATTAATCTATACCTCCTGTGTAATATGCCTAAAAAGCAGAAATTCTGTGCTGTACCAGAATAATTTTCTATGTTCTATATTAACTTCATTATGTCCTGGATTTTTCTAAAGAAAATAAAGGATAAAGAATCCTCCTGAGCCAGGCACAGTGATACATAACTATGGTCCCAGCACCTCCTCAATAAAGTGAATAAGTACAAGTAACAGTTATAAATGAAGATTAAAAAATGAAATCTGCAATATAATGCTCAACATAGTGAAATACATGCTTTTAAAATTCTGCCCATTGTCAAAATGTATGAAGTGTTGCATACTGATGTTTTGTTTGGAAATTATTGATGTAGACAGATATAAAACAAACGTGAATCAAATGTCATCAAAAGTTATAGAATATAAGGGCATGGTGTAAGAAAATTCTTGGTAATGTTTTCATCATGTTCTTGTTATGTCTGAATCTTTTGTAACATATATATGTGGCCCCATTAAAATTTTGTAGGTGCAGATCTGTTCCAGGTCAAAAACACCAAGGAGGATTTAGAACTAGGGAGGCTGAGGCTGAAGGATCACTTGAGCTCAGGAGTTCAAAGCCAGCCTAGGCAATACAGCCAGATTCCATCTCAAAATGAAAAAGAAAGAAAGAAAAAAAAAGATCCCACTCAAAATAGCTGAAGTGTTTACCTTCTATGTTCATCTTTGTTCCTTTGATTAAATAGGCTTTTTTTAGGACCTTGTGCTTGTGAGGCAGGCAGCAGAACCTCTGAGCTAAAATCCCCGGCAACTTTGATTAAATAGGTAACTAACACTTTCTCTCAGGCACCTAAGACTCCATCTTAATCAAGCTCTAGGTATCTTCTGACAGTTCTCTACATTGCATTTCCCTAATCAGATCCTAAATATAAAGGAAAATAAAAGTTTCACAATACACTAAACACTTTATTCTAGCTTTGAGATTTCCAAAAGTGCCTCAGTAAAACCAAAAAGATTTGTTCTTTTTCCTAATAAAAATAGAGTTGGAATTAATTTATTTGATATGTTACTCTTTTAAGACTTGCATGGGAAAAGCTGTCAAATCAAAAAAACAATTACCTTTTTCTAGGTTTTTTGTAATGGCAACATGCTACTTGATAAAAATATTTCAGAAATGCTTTGTTTCATGAGAGGTCCCTGGGAATATGTCAATGCCTTCATGTCTGATATATTTTACCCTCAGAAGAAATTCTGATAACAACTCTAAAGAAATAGTTATTATATATCAATAGAAAATGTATACACCTATGACCTGATATTATGAATTAAGAGTAACAAATTAACAGCCATTAAATCTATTTTCCACAGGTAACTTTAGTTCTACCCTCCAGTCTTCTCAAAAACTTTACTATAAACCAGAACTTACGTCTCCAATAAAGGGACAGTTTCAACGCTTCAAAGAATAAAATATTAAACATAAGTATTTTTTCTTTTTTGGAAAAAAAAAATAGCTGGGCATGGTGGTGCATGCTTGTAATCCCAGCACTTGGGAGGCTAAGGCAGAAGGATCACCTTGAACTCACGGCTGGCCTGGGACACATAGTTTAAGAACAGCCAGAGCCACACAGTGAGACCCTAACTCAAACAAATAATAATAATAATTAAATATATTTTATTAATTCTATTAATTTTACAGTATATTGGGTTTCAATGTATATTTTCATACATGCATAGAATATTCACCCCCCAATACCCTCTATGACACTTTCTTCTTCCCTTGTCTTACAATAGTCTCTCTTCTACTTTCATATCATCTTTTGTAGATTCCACATATTAAAGAAAATATGCAATACTTCTGTTTGAGTCTGGCTTATTTTGCTTAACGGTATAATCTTCAGTTCCATCTATTTTCCTGCAAAGGACATAATTTTGCTCTTTATGACTGAAGAATACTCCATTGTGGATAATACCACATTTTCTTTATCCATTTATCTACTGATGCATACACCTCAGCTAGTTCCATATTTTGGCTATAGTGAATTGTGCTGCAATAAACAAGGGTATACAGACAGAGACTTAAGTGAGATCTCCCAAATATTGAGACTATCTTTAGACTGAGCCAGTATATGCAGGACCCTTTTTAGTTCATAGCAGTAGTAGCTCCAGCACAACTGAGGAACAAAATATGAGTGTGATTTGATGATGGAATGTTTGATTGTGATATTGTTCATATTTTTTGTTTTTGTATTGCTGGGGATCTATTTCAGGGACTTGTGCTTACTAGGCAAATGTTTTACCACTAAGATACTCCCTTAGCCCTATTTTTTGTGTGTGTTTATTTGTTTTGGGCCAGGGTCTCACTTGTTGCCTAGGCTGGTATCAAAGCCCTGGGATCAAGTTGTTCTCCTGCCTCACTCAGCCTCCTGAGTAGCTGGAACCACAGGCCTTAGCCACTATACCCAACCAGATATTTATTTTCTTGCTTCTTAAGCTACCAATAACCACAACAATCTAGTAAACTCTTTTTTATAAACCAAAATAAAACAAATGTTTCACTCTCACCAACCTTTAAAATTAAAATATTTTAAGAAAATCTATCAGGCCAGGGATGTAGCTCAGTGATGCTGCCACCTGCCTTGCAAGTGCAAGGTCCTGAGTTCAATCCCTTGCACAAAAA
>NW_022900938.1:34424000-34437758 GCF_012274545.1 Fukomys damarensis | reverse complement strand
ATATATATATATATCAACAGATATTTGCATAGATGCATTAAAAATATGTCTTCATCTTACCAAGACAGAATTAGGCAAATATTTTTAAAGTAAGGTAATAAGCACTTAAAAGTCATCGTTTTCTAATTATTTTACTACATTTTATTATTATCTATGTTGTGGAGCCAATTTTTATCTATTGCATCATTATGATAAGTTCCTGACATAAGAACATTCAAGTTGCAAACTTTCAGATACCAATGGACCTTGCATTACAAACATTTGTAGATGCAAACAAATCACAGAAGTAGCACGTGTCTGCCAGACACTGTCACAGTTGTATTGCTCTATGTTTACTGCACAGCCTGATAATATACAGTAGTACAGTGCTCAATCAGAGCCCAGGTTCAAGGCAAGAGGAAAAGCAATGATGTGAAGTGAACTGTTAGAGAAAAGCAACATTCACAGTATATTTGTGTAAAAGATGTACAAGACTCATTTTGTCAAGACTTACGAATCCAACTTAATGAATGTTTACCCAGAACAAAACTGGTTCATAAGTCGGGGACTTACTGTATGGTGGAAATATCATAATCATTGTGCAACTACACTTTTCAACTCTAGTGGCATTAATTTATTGGACTAAAATAGGCAATATTTGAAATATTTATATGAAAAAAAAAAACAGATACTGGTTAGGTGTGGTAGCACATGCCTGTAATTCCAACTACCAGAGAAGCTGAGACAGGAAAATCAAAAGCTCAAGGTCAGCCTCAGTAACATAGCAAGACGCTCTCTCAAAATAAAAAATAATGGTAAGGGAAGTAGCTCAATGGTGCAGCACTTGCCTAGTCTATGTGCACTTACCTAGCCAATGTGAGGCCCAAAGATCAATTCCTAATTCCTTGCAAAACAAGGAAAAAAAAAACATGACAAATCAAGTCTCTTTGCCACACATATAAGCTCTTTTATATTTTCCAAAATATCATTTGGATATATGAAAAATATTCATAACCTTATACCAGCAATTCAACCTCCAGTAATGAATCATAAGGAAATAAATTAGGATATGGACAAAGTTGTATCTCGTGTATTCCTTAGTACCATAATAAGCTTTTAAAAAAAAGCAATTTAAAAGCCTATATATCGTCCCATAGCATGAGCCTATATATAGTCCCATAACTCAGGCTGAGGTAGGATTGTAACTGTGAGGTCATCCTCACAATTTAGAAAGGGAAAAGCTTAAAACAAACAAACAAACAAAAATCCCAAAATTTCGTAAAGTTGGATATGCTGTGTGAAATATTTAATGTCACGAGAGAAGGAAGAAATGCTCAGGATATAACCCAAATGATTAAAAATGAATAAAACAATAATACAAAAAGACCTCTATATAACAACTGTAATTTTGTTTTTTAAAAATATATTTACATAGAAAAAAGACTGACAAATAAAATTATTTTATTCAAATAACAACAAAGAAAGCCAGGCATGGTACTCAGGATTCTAATCCCAGCACTTTAGGAATCTGAGGTAGAAGGATCACAAATTGAAGGCCAGCCTTTCTTACAAGGCAAGAGCCAGACTCTAAACAAAAACCAAAACAACAACAAAAAAAGGCAGTGAAGAGCCATAAACAATCTCTAATATCTAGAACTTGAACTCTGAAATTTCTTTCCATGGAGCTCCAATTTCACCAGTATGCACACCCACATTTCATTTCCTCTAGTTAAACACTGAAAGAAGTCCTCCTAGTTAATGTCAATCAGTCCAACATGGGCTAAATGGGACTCATTTTTAAAATATCTGGAACTCATTTCTTCACACTTAGAAGAGAATCTCTAAATTAGATCCTCTGCCCCTCTACCTTCTCCTCCCTCCACCCCCCAACCTCCGTGCTGGGGCTCAAACCCACACAGCCTTGAGCATGCTAGGCAGGGGCTCTATCACTGAGCTATACCTCAACCCCTATTGCCATGTTTAAGAAAGTCCTCTTCAAGTTATTTCCTTCCCAAAAACTGTTATATTTCCTTTCTTTCTAAAACAATCCAAAAAAGCTGTCTAAACTCCATGTTTCTATATTTTCAGTTTTAGTCCAAATTACTCCACTGAAATTATTAATTTTATGGCCACCAGTGTCTTTTTCATGTAATCCAATGCATTACTTTGCTTCATTCTTTTTTTTTTTTGGTACTGGGGATTGAACTCAGGATTTTGTTCTTGCAAGGCAGGCAGTGGAACCACTGAGCTAAATACCCAGCCCTGTGGTTGGTTTTTTGTTGTTGTTTTTTGTTTTTGTTTTTGTTGTTGCTGTTGTTTTTAATCTTGCTGTGTAGTTCAGGACATCTTTGAACTCTTTATGCAGCCCAAGTTTGTTTAGAATTCACAGTGATACTCTTGCCTGGTCCTCTTGAGTGCTGGGATGATGGGGATGCACCACTATGCTGGCTCATTTTCATTTTTGGTAAAGGGAGATCTATGACATTAACTTGTTGCTTCATTCATAAATACTTCCATTTCAATAAATATACTTCAACATAAAAGAAAGTAGTAATGAATACGTTGTGAATAATAAAATTTTGGACATCTAAGATTTTTATCTTAATATTTTTCTGTATTTGTCAAAATTTTTATAAGTATTTCTATACTGAAAAATATACTTTTAGTTTTTAAAGAGAAATGGAAAGACAATGACCATAATTAATTGTAAGAAGGAATAACTAAAAGGCAAGTTGTAGCACATATATAATTTTATCACGAACAAGCAAATAGCACAAACCTAAGATGTTATGTGAATTTATTTTTTAAAGCCTCAAGTCATAGTCTCAAATAGTCTTAAAGGTAATAGGTAAGAAGGATGCTAGGATGATAACCCTTTTGATCAAGTAAAATGTATTTTAATATGCTTTGCATGAGCCAGAAATGTAGCTCGGTGGCACTGCATCTGCCTGGCAGGCACAACATACTGAGTTTGATCCCCGGTACTGAAAATATATACTTTGTATATTTGATACAATTAATAAAACAGATATCAGATATCACATAAAGTTGGGCCTCAACATGCATTGTTGGTGTGCATTTGGGAGCCATGATCTTAAAGAATGCATACAAAAATATATTAAGATTTCAACACAACACTTAGAATAAGTTGGTTATGCTATGAGAGAGACTACAAGGGAGAAAAAAACTTTTCCTCTACATTCTAACATTCAATACCTAGAACCTGACAACTAAACTAACCAAAGAAAAATTAACAGGAGAAAAAACACTTTTCTTTTATTGATGTTAATATTTTTATATGTATGGGACTTCACAGAAAAGAAGTGAACCCTCAAGCAATTAAGAGTCTGAGGTCATAAGCCATTTTAATAAAGGGGGATAAATTGTGAAGTGATTAGACAAAGAAAAGGAGATTGGGAGTCCTAAGTTAAATAAATTGTGGGAAGGTAAATAATATGGAGAAAGTAATGAAAGATAGGAGTTATTTTAGTAATATTGCTTGTGTAGCCTTATCTTGGTGCTGACTGTCTTCATGCCTGTGAAATGTTGCTGCTGATAGGATTTATGGTAGTCCTCATTTCTCTGAAGTCTCTGCTTTCAGTCAGATAAGAGAAGCTCCCAGGAAGCTTCTTCCTGCATCTGTTGGTTCTCAATTGCCTTCAGATAAAAAAAAATACATAGGCCAAAATGCATAGTTTGATCCCCTTCTTTACTAGAAATAGAGAGCAACTTATTCATGTATCCTGCCTGGAGCTCAAGTTCAGTGAGTAAATGCTGTCTGTGGAAAGTACTTTCCATCTTCACCCCCAACTTTTTTTCTCAAACATGTAAGTTCCATGAGTTCAAAATTACCAAAGATGAGACTACTCTCTGTACATCCTTTTTCCCTAAGTTATATATGAACTTCTCCAGCATATGAGCCATCTATACTTCTGGGTACTTGAATTGTTTGTAATTATTAACAAATACGTGCTGACCTGATTCTTGCTTTCAATTTAATGATAAATTCTTTAATTACTGCTGGTAGCATATCATAATAGTGCCAAAGATAAGAAACTGATAAATGATTTATGTTTCTACAAGTAACTATCAGATTATTTTTAGCTCAATTGTGAAGTAACAAACAAGTGGATGGTACCTGCTGGACTTTTGCTGCCAACATATTAAATGCTATCAACAAAAAACAAAATACTTGTAAAAAGTTGAAATATCGCATATTAAAATGAAAAAGGTCACAGAAGGAACAGAGTCACAGAACATCTTCACTCAAAAATAGTGAAACTCTTAGCCAGCCACAGTGGCGCAAACTTGTAATCCTAGCACTCTGGGAGGCTGAGGAAATCCAAGTTTGAGCAACTTAGAGATTTAGCAAGGCCTTGTGTCAAAATAAAAAATGGGCTGGAGATGTCTCTCAGAGCAAAAGGCCTCAGTGCAATTTCTAGTACTGCGGGGAATAAAAAGTGAAACTTTGACCACATTCTACGTAGCTTTTTTTTTTCTCCATAAGTGTTCCTTTCCTACCCTTCTCTTTCACATACAGTAACAAACATTACACATTCTCTAAAACAAGTCTTTTCTTTTGTGAGCTTTGGTAAATATATCTATGAACAGGGTTTTGGAAAGAGGAAGAGAGCTTTCACCTATCAGAAGTTGTTGCATGTTTTCTTCCTTGACCAACTGTTACTATTTGCACCACCTTTCTCTGCTAACACTATAATTTTTTCAACTCCCCAAGGTAAGATTATAGATGTTATTTTTAAAACAAGCTGCTGAAAATATTGATGATGATGCACAGAACTTTAATGTTAAGATACTTAGAATAAAAGCTTTGCTGTAACTTTATTTATTTATTTATTTATTTTTTTTTTTTTTTTTTTTTTTTTTTTTTTTTTTTTTTTTGAGACAAAGGTCTCTATGCAGCCCAGGCTGGCCTCATCATCCTCCCTAACCTACAGGGCTAGGATCACAGCCCTGCACCACTACACCCAGCTAATCCCCCTTTAAAGACAGGGAATTGATCCACAAACCCTGTCAATTACTATTGTCTCACAGAGCCTATTCTGCCACCCACCAGCACTAACAACTCATAAAAGAAAAAAATATCATCCTGTGACTTACAGGTTGCTCCTGACCTTTTCAGATGTTTGAAATAGGTTTTGTGCTTCTATGACGTCATGATTTATGTTAACAACTATACTTTTTCTAAGGAAGATCAGAAGTATATTTCAACAACCATGTCATCATGGAAACAACAAAAAAAAAATAAGTATGGCTTTGCCAAAAACTCATCCCTATAAAAGATAAGGAATAATTATGTAAAAGATGGGATTTTTATTTTGGAGACAGGATCTTGCTAAATAGCCCAAGCTGGCCTTGAACTCCTCCTGCCTTGGCCTTCCAAATGCTGGGATTGTAGGCATGTGCTATCACTTCTGGTTTAAAAGGTATTTTTTTGTTTGTTTTTGTTTTGCTTTGTTTTTGGATATGGGGGTCTCTCTATGTTGCCCAAAATAGCCTGGAATTCCTGGGCTCAAGCAATCTTCCTGACTCAGCCTCCCCAGTACCCTGGAAGATAAGTATGTGCCACTTTGCCTAGCTAAACAATAACAAATAATGTCACCAGTATTATGTAAATAATGAAGTTGGGAAAAGCCTATCCTAAAATTTATTATTCTTCGCCAAAACATTATGCACAAGATCCTTTTATATTTTTAATTTGAAATTTTTAAAAATTTTGCCTTTTTCCATGTTTATTTTTAATGAGATTTCCATTTTTAGTGAAATTCAATACTAGTGTTATTGAAAATAAGGGCCATGAGTTTTGTTGCTTTTTGTACTCATGGGTATGTCTATTACTGGCAATCCAGCTAGTTTGCCTAAAACAAATGAAAAGGTTTTTTGAGTAGGGGCCATCAATTTCCTTTGGAAGGCTAGTACTTTACTACTAAGGGGAAAAGAGACAGTATCCCCTTCAGGTCAATGCTCAATGTTTTTAACAGTAGTGTTTTACATTACATTTCATGAAAAAAAAATTCACAAAAGCATACTATAAGACAAGAACCAAGGAGAAGAGAGGAGTTTTAGCTAATCTAATAAAACAGGAGATTTGAATAATTCTAACTAGAAAGGGCAGTTCTTCTGGATTTAATCTGGTCCTACAAATAATCCTATCACTGAAATGGATGATTTGAAACTCATTAACCCACCTTCTCATAAAAAGCCAAGCAATTGTGAAATGAGGCAGAGTCCCATTGCATTTTCTCTTCCTTCTAGTGCAAGAGGAGTGAGTGGAGATGACCTCAAAAAGGTTGGAGAACTATCTCAGATATCCGATAGAGTAGCTTTAATGAACATATGTGTTCTACAGAGCGCTCATACTGTCCTCCCTTTTGCTGGATCCTTTCTTTCTGATCTCTGAATATTCAAATTTTATTCATTCTTCTTGATCTAATTCAATGCCATCTAATCCAAAAAGCCATTTTAATTATTTCAACCAAACCCTATAACTCTATTCTGAACTTCCATAAACTTTCATCCATAGTTCTCCAAAGGTACACTTGGACAATATTCAACATAAACTTGAAGAACAAACACAGTTGTCCTCTCTTATCCCTATTATCAACTCTAAAACAATAAAAGTATACCAAATACTTGCAATTCCCTTTGGTTGGTGCATTCAACTCATTTATCACACAGTTGCTAATTTTTCTGTTTTACTGAGTTACTAATACATTAAAAAATTCAGTCTATTAACTCATCCATCTATTTTTTAAAAAAATAATGCTCTTATAATAAGAACCAGAAAAGGGGGACAAATAAAATCCCAAACTTTTATTTTACTAAAAAGCAAAAAAAATTCTCCATTTGACCTATCAAGAAGTAGGGAAAACTGGATTCATTTAAATTTTATTCCTTTGTATTTCCTCTGCTTATTCAGTAATGAGAGGAAAAGAACAAGGAATATAGCTGAAAGGACAACTGTCAAAAGAGAGTGAAGAAAGGAGCATAGAAAAATTCACAAAATAAAGAATCTCAAATAATGGCAAATTAAAAATATGCTGCTACAACTCAAAACTAAACTGTAACACCTCATCCTTTAATAACCTTTGAATTTACTATTTAGAAAAAAAATACAGCCCACTATTAGCTAGATTAAACCTGGACATATATTTTGTTATATTACCAACATATCTAGTCATTTGAGAAGTCAAGAAAGAGTGAAATGCACTCTTAGGACTGGGTTTCAACCTTGAAGTGCTGAAAGCTACTTTATCATCCAGCACAGGCAGAAACACACGCATGCACATGTGAACCTAACACTTTGCTGTGTGGTAATCTCAGTCGAAATGCATCATTGTAAATCACTCAGGTACCCATTTATTTTAAAATACACAAATCAAGGCATAGTTCCTTGTGATTCCCAAAATTATATTTGAAATAGTATTTAACAATTGAAAGCTTAGGATATAAAGGTTTTTCCTCTCTCCTTGTAGTCACTGACAACATGCAGGTAACTATTACGGCTTTACTAACTCACATACATTTAAAATACTTTAAGTGCCCTAAAAAGCAGAAAAGACTATTCATTAGATTCTTTCTTCTTAAAAAGTCAGAATAGCTTTAGTATTAGCATTAGTCTAATTTAATTAGAAAGTCCTGTAAATTTTGCCTTTGACATTGCTTTACACATCATAAGCTAGAAGTACTATTTCTGCTCTACATAGTACATGACATTACCTTACAGACTAATCCCTCTATTGTTAATGTTGTTTCCCAGAACCATATATAACTAGTAAGATATAATTAAAAATACTTCAAATCAAAGGCATTCAGGTATTTATCTACAGACAAAATAATAAAATATTATTTTCTAAAAACTACAATCACATAATCTAGGTTGGTTTACTTGGTTGGTTGTTTATGGCCAAGATTAAATAAATATATGACAGATAAGAGATGACCTCTTATAATTGTTTCCTTCAAAGGTTCCTAATAATTATTCAGAATTTAGTTTAAATTAAATGTTTAAAATTGAAGCTGTTCTGTGTTGCAAACACAGCTAAAATGAAGAGCAAGCAGCAGTGACCAGATTTTAAATGCAGGTAGATCAATAAAAAAAAAAAAAAAAAATCAAGCATAGGCTCCATGTGTGAGTGAAATGGTTTATAATAGCTTGCAAATGACTATGGCTTGCCATAACCAGCTGTTCTTAAATTATGAATATGCAACCAATTCATGTTAAAGCCAAATCCCAGCACTGTTTCTACAGAGAAATCCCAGTAGTTTTGCTTGTTCTTCATGTTAGCTCTGTTAAGGATACAAATAACAGTAAGCTTCTGAACAAATAGGACCAAACTATTGGCATTTCATGCACTGGGTCCATTATCACAGCAGGGAATGTCAATCATTGGTACATTCCAATAACAGCTCAGGCAATATGACAATAATCTTGTAGAAAAAAAAAAACCAAAATCTCTGCAGTATACTCAAAGTCCTCTGACAACCTAAGGTTTTCTTACTATAGCCAATCAGACTGTCAGACCTGACCTACTCGAAGACTTGCACCAAGCTTGAAATATTTAAAAACATCAATCATAAAAACAAAGACAGGACATTGAATTATACAGTATTAACCTCCAGGGTTTGCATACAAGGACCGTAGATTTATTTATGTCCCAGCGAGTTAAGAGCTTCAGTACACTGTTCTTTACACCAAACTGACTGCCAATTTGATGAACCTCTCTACCCTCAGCAGGAGTGCAGCGTCTTTGATTAATGAGTGCATGTTTGTGGAAAAGTGGTAAGGGGAGAAAACAGAAAAAACACAATTATGTCTACACATAGCTGAAGTACCAATGCAATAATTATTTTCAAACCAAATATTCCTTTTTCTTATACATATTTGTACACATATGAACAAATAAAATCAGTAAAGGTTTTTTTATCTATATATTAGATTCATTATTGTTGCCTGAATAGTTAAATCATTTATATTTCAATGAAAGGAATTCAAAGCTAAGGTACAAGTCAAGTTTTATACATTATAAAAATTATTTAAAAGCATTTTATTTTTAAAAACAAAATTATATAGTAAAAACTTAAATAGGATATAGATATTTTCACCTCATATTCTCATAAAAGCCTATTAATTTTTAAAGCTCAATATTTAACTTACAAATATCTAGACTATTAAATATTTTACATCAAAAATTCTATTATGATTTTCCAAAAATCAAATACCACTCAGAACAGATTTTAAAATTGTGTAAACTCATTTTTTCCCTGCTTTCACCAGATTTTGCCAATATTTTATAACTCAATATGCAGTTGTAAATGAATTAAATACATTTATTACCCATAATTTCAAAGTTCATGTTCAAAGAGAAAAGTTTATGGGTTAAAGTATAAACTTTATATGACTTTTTTGTTCAGAATTACTTTCCTTTAAAAAACTCAGTGCTGAAAAATTCCACTTAAGTTACAGGATGCTTAATAGCATTACATCTCTACAATAAACTAAGAATTGAGATTCCTTTGTAGTTTATATTTAATATAAAATTCAATTTATCACATCTGGCTTAAGTGATCATCTGCCTTGATGCAAATATTAAATGAGTAAATATATTTCTTAAAAATTGAGTCATAGTCTAAGGTAACCAATTTCCTTTTTAAGAGGTTGTATGGTTATTCACAAAAAGGTTTGAGAAAGCTTTTTACCTGAATATAAATCTTAGCTTTACTTACAGTAATGTATGACCTACTTAAAAGGATAGTGTCTTCATAAACATAATTTCAGGATGTCATAATTCTGGAATCACTCGAAGATATTAAGTGTTAAACATTTGTCTATATTATACAGGAAGTTCTTTTAACAGAAATTGCCTCAGTAAACTATATATTCTAACCATCAATTTCACATTTTAAGTATTTTTTAAAAAGCAAACTCATTTAAATTTTATGCTCCTTGAAGAACTGTTAAATATATAATTACTTAGTGATCTGAAAATATTAAAAATTAATATTAGGACTTTACAAAAGGGCTCAATAGTAATAAACTACAGTAAGATATCTTATAATCAGATTTCTTAACATCCTAAAGTTTTTTATACAATTTTTTAAAAATTTTTTTGTCTATTGGGATTGTTACTTTTTATTCTTCCTCTTTGTTCCTTCCCACCTCCCCTATCAGTAACAAAACTATGCAAATAATTAAGAGAAAGTACAAAACATTTAGGCATAGGCACCAGTGGGATAATGACACCATTTTAGTACTACAGGATGATAGTTAAAAACTATAAATAATAGTTATTATAGAAATAAAATATAATTTCAACTTAAAAATCATTAAATGACAACTAGTAGAATAATTTAGAGACTGTGAGTTTTTAAGTAACATTTTGGCCTTGTTTTGAAAGAAAATTAAAAGCAAAACTATTTCCCCAACAATTCTTTTTTCTTCTGTTTATCTCCCACAAGAAAAGCTGAGACATTAAATCAAATGAGTCAACATTTATGAAAAGAAGCACAATATTTTAAAGGACTTATGGTATAAAATATTTAAATTTATGTAACCAAAAGACTTAAAATACCCAAATAGGTAATTTGATTAATCCCTCTGGAAACCAATTATATTAATCATTAAAGGGTCAAAATCACCATATTACCTTGAGCAAAATCACATTCTTCTTTTGGTAGTTTTAAGTGAGACTAATTTTAAAAACTCAAACTACAACTTAAAATACATTTCACTGAGGAATCTTGAAACCTGCAAGTAATCAAGTTCTAACATACACTTTCACTGATTCAAGGAGGTAAGAGAGAAATCAGTGAACTTTCCTGCAACTGTAATATCCTACATCTTGTGTAGTAACACAAAAGTAGCAACAAAGACATTAACAATTGCAGTTCAAGCTGGGAGTGACTGTTCTGTTTCAATTCAATGACACCACTAATGGCTTCTTAGCAGCTCCATGAAATCAACCAGCTGTCAAGTTGATGCATCAGAAGGAACAGTTATGCACTCCCATAAGAAAAAGCAACACATCAGGATGTTTGGCAAAACATCTGCTCCTTTACACTGCAGTTCTATAATAAACATGCAAACAAAGAAATGGGAGAAAGGGCAACAGAATTAAAATTCGAAGGTTTCCATTACAGTCTTATATGGATTTTATTTATTTTTTTATTTGGATTTTAAACAGATGACATTAAAATTTTAAAAAATATTTCTACATAATTGAATACTTTTGTTCTATTTTCTTCAAAAATACTAAATGTAATTAAAAACTCATTCTTCTAGAAAGGCAAGAACTATACTTTTAAAATTCAAAGTAAACTGTATTCATCAAGTAAAAGCAGTATCATGCTATATACAAAAACTAAAAGCTAACACGCATCCTTTCATTTCACAATGTCAATAATATTGTAACATGCATTTTCAAGATTGAACAGACTAAAAATATTTTTTCACTAGTGTTTGAAAGAGTTAATGTAGCTATAATTCAGTACTAATTTAACATACAAAAGTAAAAGTACTATTATCTAGATTTTAGAATATGTACCTGCTCCTCTTTATAAATGAACACAACAGTATCAAATTCTCATAATTTCCTGTTTTTAAAGCATACAATGATTCCCTGAAAAAGACTGTCATAAACTTAAAATGATTTTACCTTTAACCACTCATTTCAAATATTTGCAAAATCTTATTTTTACTATCTTAAACATACAAGTGCCTTAATGTTCTAAATTATTGACTATGCAGCACAGTGACAACATGTACAGTGTTTACAATAGGTGTGAAACATCAAATGTACCTAACTACCATTTTCTTAAACTGCTTATCCTCTGTTGCTTGCCATTTATAATCTGCCAAATCTTCTAGTCCTTTGTTGCATATATAATTTAGAACCATCTGTTCTATGTGCTTTTAACTATTTAAACATTTTTCACCTACCTACAATTCACATAAATGGCAGACATCAATTCAGTCAAGCTTTCTATACAGTATTTTACATAAAGCAAATTTCTGGGTAAATAGCAGATAACACTAAAAAAGATCACTACAGAAATTAAAAACATACCGTTTACAAGGTAATTTTTTATATGTTAGATAAATCTTTTCAATGTATTAAGAACGGTTTCTATTATTTTTTTTTAGTTAATTGTAGTCAATGTTTTTGCCTAACCCAGAAGACAAAGAGAATGCAAATTAAATACAGTTTCATGTCCTTGTTAGAGGAGATGTAAATATGCTGACTGAAAATTACTAGAGGAGACAGAATTCCACTTTCCCATTCAATTTACAGTGCCTCTTATTTATATACTAGTCAGTGAGTGTATCATTAAGTTTGGTCATGTGACTAGTCCAACTTTTGTGAGATGAAAACTATTTTACACAAGCAAATTAATACTAGTTTTTACTGCATTTTTCATAATGCAATAAATAAAATGTATAGCTGATAAAATGTATAGTTAAAGCATATAAATTATTTTTAAAAATTAATTCTGCCTTTTATACACTAGGCTACATTTTGTCAGTTACTCAATAGTACCCGCTACCAAAATTTTGAAGCATTTAGTAATTGAGGTATTTCCAGTAGTTGTATCTTTCAAGATGTAAATAAGTATACAAAAATAGGCCATTTAATTACAAAAGGGGGGGCTAAGTAATCTATGTATATGTAAATATTAACTAAGCTAATTAAAGAAAAACTCATAGAAGAGCAAATAGGAAAAGGGAGTATGCTGATTACAAATATACCTGAAAGCTTAAAAAAATATATCACACAAAATCTAGTTGAATAGCAAACGACCCAATGTTTATATCATTTTTGCACATAATCTTCCACCTGTTACCAGACACACCATGTGCAGATTTTGCCTGTTCATTTGAGAGTAAAACAAAAATATGCCACACCACTGATTAATAAGCTCTGAGTTTTTCGATCCTTTAAAACGGGGAAAATTGAGCAAAAATACTACTTTTGGGAAATTTTCTTGATAGTTTATATGACGTCACTGGACCCCTTGAACATTTCCTAAACTTTCAGCCTCATCCCTAAACGCTTTTTGGCGTTCTAAGGCTTCTTTCCCTTCCTAAAAAATAAAAAAGGGAGACTTGGGAATAAAAATTGCCCAAGATGGCGAAACGGTTGTTGTTTAGAGGGCAGGGGAAAAAATGGAGGATATTGTAATATACACAAAGGGATAAATTTCAACAACTCCGCCAAGGACTGCAGCTGCTTCTCTCTTTTTAAGGAAGCAAAACACAAAAGATAAATACAGAGGCAGAAAGAAAAGAAGAGAAAATCTGCCAAACAGCAGGGCCAGCTCCGACTCTCCAAACACTTCCTTTTCCAAATCCCAATTCTGGGGTTCGTGGAATTACTTTAAGGGGAGGGGAGCCGAGAAAGCAAAAGGGGGGAGGGACAAGATTAAAAGAGGGAAGCAGAGGAGTTGAAGCTGGCGGCCGTTCCTGGGGAAGAACTGCTAGATGAGACATTACTGTTGGAAAGCAAAGCTTCTCACACCTCCTGCGTCCTGACAGACCTTCCCAGGTACCCAGATCCTTTCCCAGTCCCACCTGCCTTACCCCCACCTACACCTCTGCTCATTTTTCGTAAACTCCAGTGCCTCAAGCTACACTTGGCAAAAAAGGAGGCCCGAAAGCGGGGGAGGGGGGATACACAGCTAATCAGTCCTAGAGGGAAGAGGGGGCGGAGGCAAAAAGGGTAGCAGGAGGCGGACGGGGTGGGGGTGGGGGTGAGGGGTAATCTC
>NW_022900938.1:34386557-34423818 GCF_012274545.1 Fukomys damarensis | reverse complement strand
GCGGCGGCTGCCCGGTTGGGAGCGGGCCGCGGCCCTGCTAGACCGAAGTCCCGCACCGGCAGCTAGACACAAAGTTTACGTCCTCCTGAGACCGCACCCCCTACTTCCCACGCAGGACCGCACCTCTCCGCGTCCTCCACCCCCAAACTCCACTCGGGACCCCGAGAGCCACCCCTGCCTTCCAGCCAGCACAACAAAGAGACACCGACCGGCGAGGGTAAACAGCGACGGCCGGGCGAGCAGGGCGGCGGGGCGAGCGCCTCCGAGAGCAACTCCGGAGCCCTCCCTGCTCGCGCCACTGTAGTTTCTCCTTTTCCTTCTACCGGCTCCTTAACATTTCGAATTTTTCATCTTCACCCGCTCCCCTCACACCCGAGGATTTTTAACTCACCTTTACTTTCGAACTGAGAGTTGCGGTAGATGGGATTTTTGCCTCCCCCAGATGGTTGAAGGTTAAGATTTTTGAACTCCCTACCACCTCCTTATTTCTATTATACTTTCTGCAAGAAAAGTATAAAGAGAGTTGGAGTGGAGGTGAAATGTGTGATCGGGAAAGCCCTCGACTCCCTCCTTCTCCGTCTTCCGCCTCTCTCTCTCTGATTAGTTCCTATCCAGCAGCAGATTGAAGCAGGAGATGATTCTTCTCAAGGTTTGTTCAGCAGCTTCACTTCTAGGCGAAGGCTTCATGAACCAAGTGACGTCAACCAACAAGGCTTCTCTCTCTCTCCTCTCTCTAACAATGAAAGTTGCTGTTAACAAGGGAAAAAAGAGAGAGAATTGTTTATACCATTTCAGTTCCAATAATAAATGACCTATCAGCTCCTAAAGAAGCCAAGGGAGGGGGTTGCTTCTTCCTTCCAAGAATACTGTAGCTTTGAGTTTGCAGTGTTCCTTGTCCCAGGAAAAAGTTAAGAAACTTAAATGTTTTGCTTTGCTTTTAAAAGAGACAGAAAACAGGGTTGAAAACTTAATTGTTAAAAACGTAAACTGACTAATAGGCACTATTGGTTAACCATTTCCACTTCAACTTTTTATGTTTGCAAAGTCAATTCCGTTTAAATCTACAAACCGACTGAATTAATATGTTAAGAATGTGTGGATGTTAGGACTAAAGCGCAGGTCGCAAGATAGTCCCAGAGTAAAATATTGTTGTCTTCCCATGGGCAAGTTACACTGGCCGTAGTGTTTATGCACTGAACTAAAGTAAAATCTAAAGAAAGAACGTTAAAATAGCAAATCGGTTTAAAGTTAAATTTACAAACTAAGTAGTGATGTCGATCGTTTTGTTTTCCAGGTTCTGAGAGGTTAAAAAAAGGATAGATAATTGTAGGAACTGAACGTTTTTTTAAAAAAATCAAGCTGAGGAAAACTGGTAGCCCATTAATTCCATATTTAAACTATACACACGGTATATATTTGACCCCCCCCCAGCGTCTCTTCCAACTTTTTTTAACCTTCCACTCTCCCCTCTAATTCCCATATCCTGCAACCAATCAAGTTAAACGAAGGTAAAATGTACCCTATTCCTTTCCACATCCCACTCCAGTTTTCTAAAGCTAATTTTTTAAAAACTATTACCCATGAAGACATGTAACTTAAAATTTTTCAATGTAGTTTTTTTCTTTAAGAACACATTAAAGTCTCAAAGTTGATATAAATTACATAATGCATAATTTTTCAGGATGAAGAGCAAGTGAAAATTAAGCTATGGGAGAATAATTTGACCATAAATGTTATATCTGTACATACGTATGTGGGTAAATGTATCTTAAAAGATGCTATTGTTTTATGTTTCCTTCTCAACCGCTGGCTGTGATTTTAATTGTGCTGGAGGATCTTCATTAGTATTAACACATGGGGAGATTTCACAAAGCTGCTTCATTAGGAAAAAAAAAAAAGCTGGCAGACTAGGTCTTTTTGCATGCACTGAGAATGTCAGCCTTACCTCGGTCATTTGTAACATAATAAGTGCAAGTACAATGATTGCAATGCAGGAGCACTGGGGGAAGGGCAGAAATACTGCCTGTCTAGTAGGAATAACTGAAAAGAAGGCTGCTCATTACATAGTAAAATGTATGCTAAAAATTAGTGAAGATGATGTCTCAGGAGACTGATACTAAATAAATTAATGTGCTGATATGTTTTTAATTATTATTTTTGTAGTAGTTTATTTCATTCTCAGGATTCACATTGAGCAGCAAAGCTGTGCTAGCACTTATTGATTTTTTTTCCCTGCCACATTCCCGGAATACAGATTTTAATCATTTCACTACACCACACTCAGTAATTTCATTAAAAACTGGAATCTTCTATCCCCAGAAAAGCATTTAATTTCAATGACATACAATTTCTCTTTTAGCAGCAAACTGTCTCTACAGTAAAAGCTGGCCTAAGGTTCAAATGCATAATTTAATCCTGAGTTTTCCATGCTCTGCATTCCTTTCAAGCTATAATTTGAGTAACTACCTAATAACTGTAATAAGGATAATAATTTCCTTATAATATATTATTAACTCATATTTAATTAACTCAGAGGCCAAGCTCTATATATGTATGACTGGGTCAACAGTTCTACAATCTCAAAATTTCTAATAATGTTCCAGAAGAAAAACATAAGTATGACTGCTACCACTTAGACTTTCATCCAAAGTCATACACAAAAAAATTTGTGTATTATTTTACAATTGTTATTACTCGAGTAAGATTTTTAAATATTTTGAAGTAATGTAATTCAGTAATTTTCTGTACATATGCTGGTACTGATATTTTAACATTTATTACTGACACTCCCTAATATTAGCGTTATTTATGATATGTAATTTTGAAAGAAAAGTTTGATTTCAAAGTGCCTTGATTTTCATAAAGAATTTCCTTGAAACACATTTCTCTTGAAATAAAAATAAGTGGCACACTGTAATGTTAATAACAGTATTTTTTCCTTAAATATTTTGTTTAAATATTTCATAAAATACAGTTCAATATTTTTTTCCAGTAATATATATTTTTTAATATTAATGACACACTGGTCGTATTATATATAACCCTATATAATTATATAATTTACATTGCCTAGTTTTTATTTTCTTGTGATCTGGGAATTAAACCCAGGGGTTTTCTACCACTGAGCTATATCCCAGCCTGTTTTATGTTTTTATTTTGAGACACTCTTGCCAAATTGGTCAGGCTGGCCTTGAACTACAAGCCTCTGGGCTCAACTCTGAAGCAGTAGCTGGGATTACTTGTGCCTGGAACACTGCCCATTTTTTAAAGAAAAAAAAAAATCCTGTGGAGAAAATTTTTTCAATAAAATTTATGACTTCAAATTGTGGAAGTATGCCTAATAGGAAAAATGGTACCTACATAATGAAAGTGATTAACTATTAAATAAAAACTCATCCTCTTCTGTGATTTTTAGAAGCATTTTTCAAAATTTTTTACAAGATTTTGTATATGTAACTTTTAAGTTGAAGCACCCTACAACACAGCTTTCATGTTCTTGATTGTAAGATGAAATGAAATAACAAAGCCTGGCCATCATAAAAAGTTGGAACAAAGTATAAAAGTAGTGACAGTGCAGAAGAACTTGATTTTAATGTTTTTGTTTTGTTTTGTTTTGTTTTATGACAGTGTCTCACCATGTAGTTTAGACTGGCCTCAAACTCACTATGTAGCCCAGGCTGGCCTTGAACTCTCTGAGGTCCTCTTGCCCCAACCTCCTTTTGTGTTAGGGTTACAGGTGTGTGCCACCACACCTGGTTTGTTAAACGGTTTTCTAAAAATATTAGAAAACTCTATTAGCATAAAGGGCTCTCTCTATACTTTGGGAAATGTTTCTGTGACATTCTCAAAGATGAAATTAAATGGAAATCAATAATTAACAAAATAGTTGGTAAATGAAAAATATACATAGATATCTAAAATTCATGTGAATTTCTACATTTTAAAAATTCAATAACATTTTATATTAAAATCTAGCTTCAAAAGAATTTGGTGCTGTCTAGTAATTTAAATATATTAATTATGCAACTTGACTGATACTTTTAAACTTATTTTTAAAAATAGTATACTAGAGGGCCAGGGATTTAGCTCAGCGGCACTGTACCTGCCTTGAAAGCTCAAGGTCCTGAGTTTGATCCCCGATACCAAAAAAAATAGTGTACTAGAAATTTTAAACTAAATTACTTCAAGTATTTAAGACCCTCTTACTAAGAACTGCTTAAATTATTTTTTAATATTATTTCTTCCCTTTTTAAATGTTATTCCACTTGATCATTTCAAAGATTAGAAAATAATAAGAGTTAAGAAAATAATTACTATAGTTATATAATAATCAGCTAACAGAATTCACATTTTCTCTCCAAGATATCTAAATGAGTCATTAATCATGTATACTACTGTGAAAGAATTTAATGATCAAATGGATCTTTTCTAATTTCAGTGATATTTTGAAATTCTATATATATTAAATATACCTAAGCTACATATACTATATATGCTACCACTATGGAATGACTAAATTGTCATACTTTCATCTGTAAAGTAGCATCTGATGTGAGGCCCAAGGTAGATAACAAAAATGGAGAGATACCTAATTTGCTACTATGGTTATTGTCAATGATTCCTCAAAGACTGAGGAACTGCTCTATATAAAACAAAGTCTCAGAAGGCTGACTGCAAAGAAATACAAACAAAAAATCTCAATACTATTAAAAAGCTGGCCACTGTTATATCTTGTTTCAGTTACTACAGACTAATGAAGCTTTATTTGTTTTCATTCATTGAATAAACATTTGGGTGCTTGCTGTATGCTATAAACTGTGTTAGAGGCTGAAAAAAACATGAAAAACTCATTTTCTGGTTGATATTGAAAGTGTGAAATATCCAAGAGATTAGAGACTGATATAAATCACATTATAAGGATATAAAAGAGTTTTGTAAAAATAAAGATAGTCAACTAATTCTGATTCGGAGACTATAAAAAGTTTATCAAAGTGGTGTCATTTGAACTGCATCTCAATACTGAAATCTTAACCAGGCAATGAAAATAGGGATTTGGAGTCAGAAAGAAACCACAAATATAAATTAAGAGAAATAAGCCGTAAGTGTAAATATACAAAGCTACTAGGTCTTGTGGCCATCCATTAATAAGAAATCCAGTGTAAAATAATATTCAGCATGAAGGACAAAGGGATAAGAGGAGCATCATGACAGGGATGAGGCTCGTACCAAAGAGTGACTGGCCTAATATACCATGGGACAGTAGTTGAATTTGTCCTGAGAGGCAACAAAGGTTAGCAAAAGAGTAATGTGACAGAGCTAGATTTGAGGGAACAGTAACTGCATAGGAAGTGCAAGTGATAGACTGTTGTTTGAAGAGACTGTTTAACAGTACATGAGAAAAATGGTAAAAGACAATGGCATTGAAGATTAAGAGCCTGATACTTTGAAATAAATTTCATTTTGGTGACTAACTGTGAACATTTGAGAAGAGGAACAAGTAAAGGACTAATAGGATTTCTAACAGGAAACTGAGTTAATGCCAGAGTCATTAAGGTTCTGAATATATAAGGAAAAACAAACCATAAGGTAGTTCTATAGGCCTTTTAAAAAATGGAATTAAAACTCTTTCAAATTGTATATACCTAGGCCCAGTATTTCTCATCCACCCTGCCTCCCCCTTCGAAGGGGCTCTTGACAAATATTTCTTATTAAGAACTCTGCCACATGCACAAATTGATTATATAATTCATTGGGAAACTAAAACAAGCACAAAAAAATCTTGAAAAAAAAGTTGGGGGCAATATCTTATATTGAATTGTTATAAAACTTTAATTGATAACAACTGACATCAGGAAAAGGCCAATAAAAAAACACAGCAGAAAATTGAGAAACTGACCTATGTGGACATAGAAATTTACTGTAGGTAAAAGGTATATCCCAATGCAGTGAGAAAAAGACTTTTTATAAGTATCTGGATCTGTACCAAAAGAAAATTTCATAAAGATCAAGTATTTAATATAAAAAAATACACCACATAAGTAACAGAATCAGTAGGTAAGCTCAACTAGAAAATAGGAAAAACTTTCCTAGCAACAGTCAAAATCAGATATAATAAAGTAAAACATTGGCAAATCCCACTACATAAAATACAAAGCATTTTACAGAAAAAAAAAAAAAAAGAAAGAAAGAAAGAAAAGCACTATAGGCAAAGTATGAAATGACAAACTGAACAAAAACTTGCGGGCTGGGAATCTGGCTCAGTGGTTCTACTGCCTGCCCTGCAAGCACAGAAGGCCCAAGTTCAATCCCAAATACCAAAAAACAAAACAAACTTATAACTTCTATAGATGAGAATTCAATAACTTAACTTTACAGTTTCTAAAAATGGAAAACAAAATCAACCTGAAAGCAAAGTGGCAAGAAATATAGACAAAAGTTTACCAAAAAAAGAAACTCAAATATCCCATAAGTAAAAACATTCACAGCCCTATAATAAGAGAAATGTAAATTAAGAATTGCTCAAATACTATTTCTTCATCCATCAGACAGGCAAAAACAGTTTTGAAACACAGCCTGTTAGGCTTTGATGAAAAACAGTCCTCCTCCTTTTTTCTTTGAGTACAAAGTGGAAGAACCTATCAAGAGATAATTGGGCAGTATCTATTAGTTATATTTCTATTTTTTGAGTAATAACTCACATTTAAGAGTCTGACCAACACTGACAAAAATACGAAAATAAGTACAGAGAAAGTTATTTGTTGAAACACTGTTATAGAAAAGGCCTAGAAATGAGGCAAATGTCCATCATAGGGTAATGGTTGAATTAATCATGGTAGGGCCACACAGTGTACTGTACAATTTTTGAGAAGAAATAAGTGATGTATGTGGTATGAAACAACAGTGAACTTCACAAAATACTACTAAGTGAGAACAACTTAGAGAAAAACACGTAGTGTGGTGGATTAACTAATGGTCAACATGGAACACCTAGCTGAACTGACTCAGTGTGGTTCTGGGTGTGGAAAACCCACCTGAGAGTTGTTGCCAATGGCATAAAAAGAGAACTAGAAAAGATTATAGGCTGTTGATTTTCCTGAAGAAGCTTGCCACAGCTGGTTTTTCTGATGAGGACTTGGCTGTTTTGTCATCAGAAGAGCTTGGGTCCTCACTGTCACCAAAGATGGCTGCTGTTCTGTTCAGGGGAGCCCCAGTCTTTTCCCTGAGCACTGCTTCCTAGCAGTGCAGATCTCTCAGCCAGTGGCACAGATCCTTCAGCATGCCAGTGCACAGTTTCTAACTTTCACCCCTGGCCTGTGGGCCTTCCTAGTGCAGATCCTTGATATGGCTTGCACGAGACATTGGCGTGGCTCTAAGACTCTGGATGGATTCATGGAGGACATAGAATCTTCAGGTCTCTAGTGTATGGACAGATCTCTGTAGTCCTCTGCATTTGACTTTTTGAGTGAATGTTATAAAATAATCCTATAAAAAAGGCCCTAAGCAGACACATACACACTATATATATGTGTGTGTGTGTGTGTGTGTGTATAGCCTATAAAGTATGTCTCCTGTACTTAATCTATTCACTTGCAAACCTTGATTACAACATGTAGTATGCATCGATATATTTACCTATTCTTTTTAAATGAAAGGAAAAATCAAAACCTTAAAAAACATGGTCAACCTATAAGGAAGAAAGGAGCAACATAATAAAAATAGTTTGTGGGGGAGGAGGGTCTCAAAATCTTGTTTAGTATATGGAGTTTTGGAAGTATATAAAATAACATTACTATAAAAGTTAAAAATTAAGCAATCCCATAAAAATGAAAGCAAAATATAATAATTTAATTCTACATGGAATTGATGGCATAACTACACAGAAAAGGAGTATTCCAAGTGATTAAAAATCACAATAATTGGGGCTGGAGGTGTACCTCAGTAGTAGAACATGTTCTTAGCATGTATAAGGCCTTAAATTCAATCCCTAGCACTCCCAAAATAAGTAAACAATCAGATTCAGACACACACATAACTTCCTCAGGCTTTACCCTAAGAATTTCAAAGCAACAATAAAACAGCAATTTAAACTCTTACCTGTAACCATATTTTTATGGTGTTATTGGTGTTATTATTTAATACTGTAGGTTTTTTTTTTTCTTTTTGGTTTTTTCATTGCTGGGAATCAAATTGAAGGCCACAAGCATGCTTTTTTTTTTTAAGCATGTTTGACAATCATTCTGCCTCTACCACATCCCCAGCCCTTACTGTAATATTGTTGCATGCTTGGTCTGAGAAAAGCAAATGAATAAATTGGTGTTTGGGGGAAATTAATTTTTAGTGTGAGACAAAAAAAGAAACATGAAAAATCAAAAAGTTACATAAAAACTGTTATCCAGAAATATCTGTATCAGAATGAACCCATAAAATATTTTATATTTATGAATGTGTACATCTTAAGACTACCAAATGGAAATGGGGACTAGTTTAGTAGCAAGTAGTATCCAAGTTGTGGTCTCTATACACCATTTCCCTGTGAAAAGAATTCCCTGAAGTAGTAACTGATACTGGTTTGGGACAGGAACTATTTAAGATGAATTTAGACTACTCTGTCACTAGTGAGCATAGAAGCTATCAAAGATTATTGATGGTGTCATGACAGAAGGATTTGGGAGGCAATTTGAAGTGGCTCCCACTGACCAGAGATGAGACAATTTAAACACTATTAGGAATAACTCCAATAAACTGAAGCATAACAAATATATTTTTAAAAACTAGCTTACCTGTGAATGATGCTAGGGAATGAATTCATTATTTTGTTTCCTTTTTTATAGCAATGGGGATTAAAGCACCACAAGCACGCTAAGCAACCATTCACCCCAGCCCCCACTCATCTAGAAAATTGTAAATAAAACAATTTCTTATCAAATGTTGACAGAGACTTGATTTTTAAAGAAATTTTGAAATACTGAAGAAAGTATTTAAAATATCTTTGGCTTGTACTAATACTCACAGGTACATTTGCATACAATTTACCTGTGAGTGTCAAGTAAGAGAGAGGGAAGATGATACCATACTTATCTGGTAAATATGAAGCTTAACCAATTTGTTCAAAAAAATTTTTAAACGGAGTAACACAGTAGAGAAAGCCTTGTTTTATTTTGTTTTTGAAACTCAATCTTGAATCTTGTTATGTTATCCAGGCTTGTCTTGAACTTGTAATTCTCCTGCCTCAGTCTTCCAAGTTGCTGGGATTACTTTGTGCCACCACTCCCAGCTTTCAAAGAAAACTCAGTCCTCTCTGCCCACCCTTCCCTGGTACTAGGGATTGAACTCTACAGACTGAACTCCAGGCCTCTATCTTGCTAGGCAGTATTCCACCACTTGAGCTCCACCTACTGCCCTCAACATCTGTATGATAATTTTTATGATCTTTCACAATGCAATCCTCCAGGAAAGCCAAGGAAATGAAAGTCAAATGTTAAATTTTCAATAATTTTACAAGCAGACTGTCATTACTAAAAATGCTTGCCCTTGCTAAAAATACTTTCAAACTTAAATATATTATACAATATATTAAAAACATATCCACAGAACTCATCACTTCATGTCTTACTCCCGTACTATCTGTACACTTAAGGTTATTTATATACACTGCAGTATGTCCAAAAAAATTAAAACAAAACTATATAGTGATGTTGTACACTTCTTCCCAACTCTGTGTTCAGTGATGCTGTACTGGTAGCTTGAAATTAGCCATGCTGGGAATATTTACACCATGGAAATGTTTACACTACATCTCACCCTATAATTTAATAATTTTTGATAGACGACACAAGGGATGGGAAAAATGTAAATAATGTAAATTAAACAGTATTACACTGTAAAGAACATTCAAAACTATGGAAATAATCTTCCAGTATTTGATTACTTTTAACAACTTATCAAGAAGTCATTCACATCATTCATAAAAATATGGAATTCCAATTTACAATTTGTTGTTTCATTTTCATCTTGCTCATTTAAACAACATGTCAGAACTACATTCACTTATACACTGCAAGCACAGATTAGCTACACATAGTATAATAGAGTTTGATAAAAGTCAACTAAAGATGTCTTGAAAATAAATTAGTTATATGGATTTTACAGTAAGGATTTTCATAGTTTATTTGTAAATTGTGTGCTATAGATATGTTGTATCAGGAAAATTTATAAGCTTATATTTGTATATGTAAGCATATATTTTTACTGTCAGAAATACTATTTTTAAAGATTTATCAGCACACCTCTATGATAAAAGAATATAATCATTAGCCTTTCAGTAGTGCACAGTCCTGAAGCATCTACAAACATATCTGACTTACTGTAATAGAGATAGCCAAAGTATGTAAATGCACATCAGAAGAAATGATTACTTTTTTGGGTTGGAAATGGGGGAAGGACAATACTGCATATTCTCATTTGTTAAAGAGCCCAGCCTAGGGCTGGGGATTTAGCTCAGTGGTTCCGCCGCCTGCCTCACAAGTGCAAGGACTGGAGGAGTTCGATCCCTGGTTCCAAAAACCAAACCAAACAAACAAACAAAAAAAAAAGAGTCCAGCCTATAGTTATAAAACTTTCTTTGTCTGATAGTTTGCCCTTCTGCATTAAAATTTGTAGTAATTTAGACCTGAAGAGAATTTCAAGCTCTTGAAGGAATTCACACAGCCATTTAAGCAAAGCTCCCTCAAATTACACAAATGATCTGTTTCTGAGTTACATAGTTTTGTCTCATATGTGATTTTTTTTTGTACCAGGGTTCAAACTCAGGCCCTTGCACTTGTGAGGCAGGCACTGGAACCACTGAGCTAAACCCCCGGCCCTCATATGTGATTTCTAAACTTCACAAGTACTCTCCCTCTTGAGAGCCAGAGTGTTTTGAGTTGGGTACCAGAATTTTATATTTAATGCCCATTTATTTTCACAGCACTCTAAAGAATATACACACACTCAAGAATCAACATTCAATCATGAGTACAATTGTCATTACTTTAACAAGTGAATCAGATCAGAGTTCATACTCTTCACAGTTATGCTTTGGAAATAGTAGTGTGAGAATTAATATTCAAGTGCAATAACATCAACTAATGTGCTACAGTTGTAAATCTGTTGATACTAATCCAGCAAAAACATTTTCAGGAAACTTCCAGAGTTAAAAAAGAATCACAAACCAATTTTTAAAAATCTCTTCTCCTTTGCTGCATGGCAGGCCTGTAATCCCAGCACTGAGGAGGCTGAGGCAGGAGGATCACTGTGAGGTCAAGGCCAGCTTGAACTGCACAGCAAGACCTTGTCTCAAAAGACTTTTAAAAAATGAACAAGGGAGGCCGGGGATTTAGCTCAGTGGTTCCACTGCCTGCCTTGCAAGCACAAGGACCTGAGTTCAATACCAAGTACTAAAAACAAAAACAAAACAATGAACAAGGGGCTGCATGTATAGCATACACTTAGCACATGGAAGGCCTTGGGTTCAATCTGCAGTACCACCAAAAAATAAAATTAAAAACACCCACAACAAAAACTTAACAAGCACTTCTCCCTCTCATATAAAATGCACGTATGTCAAAGTTTCATTTATACTTTTCAAATAGGTTTGCATCCAAATATAGAGCTAAATACCTTTTACCATCCACACATTGAGTGAATCTGCTTTCATACTATATATCATTGATATTATACTTTCCAAAAGTATCAGTGTTAAAAAAAAATCTTGCTAATTCTGCCTTCACACCAGACATATTTATTTTACTACTAATTTAATAAACATGGCAACCATATGTTTTATATCTATTTTAATAGCAAAACATTTATGGGTACATTTTACACATACATAATGATAACACTCATCAATTAACTCTGAGAAGAGCAACACACTGATTGATACTTGCTTAGCTCCAGTGCCTTTACCTTTGGAGGAAAAAATGCTAGCAAACATTATTTTGTGTTTATTCTGAGAAGCTATTAAAACAGTTTACAGAAAGTCACTAGGTTTCATTTAAAAAGGAAGTCAAAGAGTTGAGTGTGGCGGCATATACCTGTAATCCCAGAAGTCTGGGAGGCTGAGGCAGGAGGATGGCACATTTTAGCCCAAGTTGGGTAACTCAGTGAGCACCTGTAGGGTGGGGGTGGGGGTAAACTCAGTGCATCCCCTGTACCACAGGTAGGTAGGTAGGTAGACAGTCAGACACATAAATAGATAAAGACGGGATTCAATGGTTCCTGGTCTGAATGAATTCAAGTTTTTTATATAATGTCTCTCTCCCTCAATATACTCAATAAAGAGACGAAACCAAAAAGAGAAAGATTATTTTCGATAAGTAAATCAACAACAAGGATATACAAGCTGATTTCTTCAATCAGCTGGATTCTGTTCTTTGAGATTTTTTTTTTTTTTTTTTTTTTTTTTTTGGTACTGGGGATTGAACTTGGGACCTTGTACTTGCAAGGCAGGTGGCAGCACCACTGAGCTAAATCCCAGGCTCTGGTCTTTGAGATTTTCTGGGAGGTTCATGTACCTACTCCAAGGAAGAAATATATCTTATTTCCATGGGCAGATGACCCTTGGAATTTAGATCATTACCTTGATTCTGCCAAGAGATTAGCCCTAATCCTTCATTTCTCAATTTTTAGCTAGCTATTCCCAACAGCTGTTTTTACTTTCACATAGTAAGAAAAAGAAACTCCATACTTTTGTTCCTCTGTTTTAGATTTATTAATGATGACTCACAAGATAGCAACTTTTGAAGAATAGATAACATACAATCTAATGCCTTATTGTGCTTCACCAAATTTTCTTGGCTATCATCTTTTGAAATTTGTGAGATTCTATTTAGGTTTCTTGTTCTTCCTCCTCCTCTCTCTCTCTCCCTCCATCCTTCTCCTTCTTCCTTACCACTGTGATACACTCTCAACCTTCTATTTGGTTTTTTCTACCGTTGAATATTGTATAATTTTGTGTCGCTTTTCCCTTCCCCCATTCTGTTTCTGCTGTTCTTACCTTTTTGTTTTAAGATTGTTATAACTTGTACCTTAAGGTATCATATGAGGAAAATGCTGTATCCTCCCTATCTCTCTCTCTCTCTCTCTCTCTCTCTTTTTGTACCAGGGATCAAACTTGGGACACTGCACTTGCAAGGCAGGTAGTGGAACCGCTGAGCTAAATTCCCGGCAGAAATCTCTCTTTTTTAATTAAAAAAATGCTTAATTGAGCCAGGGTGATGATGCACACCTGTAATCCCA
This sequence comes from Fukomys damarensis, assembly GCF_012274545.1. NCBI lineage: Eukaryota > Metazoa > Chordata > Mammalia > Rodentia > Bathyergidae > Fukomys > Fukomys damarensis. Next base: position 34,410,540 of record NW_022900938.1, on the reverse strand, counting down.
GCACTTGATAGACTGAGGCAGGAGGATTGCGAAGAGTTGCAGCCCACCCTGTGCTACCTAGTGAGTTCAAGGCCATCCTGAACTACATACAGAAAAGAAACCCTGTCTCAAAAAAGCAAAACAACCTTAACTGAATAATGACATATAATTAAAAAATTGGTAACATATCTGGATTTTTGTCTGTAAAAGTTAAAATCATTTTTTGTGTGGTACTGGGGATTTATTCTTTATTTTGAGACAAGGTCTCACTAAATTAGGTTGTCTCAGGTGGGCTCAGACTACCAATTACTCCTGCCTCAGCCTCCCAGAGTGCTATGATTACAAACATGTACCACTATGCTCAGCCTAAAATCTTTTAATACATTACTACACTATATCTATGTCCTTTATTTCCTTCAGACTTTTTTAAAGAAGTATTTCAATAAGAAATACTTATTGAGCATCTACTATGTTTCAAGCACAATTCTAGGTACTAGGGAATAGTGGAAAAAAAAAAAACTGTCCTAATAGGGCTTACTTTCCAAAGCGAAGAAAGGGATTATATATATATCAAAGTCAGCTAACTTTTTCTGTTAAGAGTCAAAGAATAAATATTTTGTGACTTATGGGCCATGTATATTCGTTGTAAATACTCAAAGCTGTCATTATGGTGAGAAAGTATTAATATACAATATATTAAAAAAGAGGGCATAGCTGTATTCCAAGAAAACTTCATTTGCAAGAATAGATAAGAAGTCAGGCTTAGCCCAGTGGCTGTAGTTTGCATACTCCTTTTATGTATGATATAAAAAGTTGAGTCTGGGCTGGGGATTTAGCTCAGTGGTGCCACCACCTGCTTCACAAGTGCAAGGTCCTGAGTTCAATCCCCAGTACCTAAATAAATAAATAAATAATAAAAAGTTGAGTCAATGTTTTATAGGTAGTGAATAAAGGCCCTACCTATAAGATTACATTGGAGTGAGACTTAAAGTAAATATAAACACATGGGGGATAGCTTTCTCAGAAGAAGAAAAAAGACATGCAAAGTTCTTAGAGCAAGAGCATACTTAGTTTCTTTAGGATACAGTAAATAGGATAAAATAATCAAGAAGAAAAGAAATGAGAATGCCACAGATTGTGTAGGGCTTTTAAGTCATTATAGAGATTTAAAAATTTTCTCTTTTTTTTTAAGTAGGAAACAACTGAGTGATTTTTAAGAAAGTAATGACATTATCTGACTTACCTTTGTAAAAGATCTCTCTGGCTTCCGTGATAACGTGGGGGTATTGCTCAGTGGCAAAATACTTGCCTAGCATGCACAAATTTGACTTCCAACATTGTCAAAAGGAAGGAAAGAGCTGGGGGGGTGGCACGCGCACGCCATTTCTAGTCGTTTTCAAAGCGCCTCACGCTGATTCTCACTGGCCCAGCCACCGGCCCCAGCTCTGCCCTGGATTGGTAGATTATGCTGATCTTGATGAAAGAGCAATTGATGCTCTCAGGGAATTTAATGAAGAAGGAGCTCTGTCTGCACTGCAGCAGTTCAAGGAAAGTGACTTACCACATGTTCAGAATAAAAGTGCATTTTTATGTGGAGTTATGAAGACCTACAGGCAGAGAGAAACAGGGCAGCAAAGTGCAAGAGTCCACAAAGGGACCTGATGAAGCAAAGATCAAGGCCTTGCTCGAGAGGACTGCTTATACTCTAGATGTAACAACAGGACAAAGGAAGTATGGTGGGCCTCCACCAGACAGTGGGTGCTCAGGTATGCAGGCTGGAATTGGAACAGAGGTCTTTGTAGGTAAAATACCAAGAGATCTTTATGAGGATGAGTTGGTGCCCCTCTTTGACAAGGCCGGTCCCATTTGGGATCTACGTTTTATGATGGATCCACTGTCTGGTCAGAACCGAGGGTATGCATTTATCACCTTCTGTGGAAAGGAAGCTGCACAGGAAGCTGTTAAACTGTGTGACAACTATGAAATTTGCCCTGGTAAACACTTTGGAGTGTGTATTTCTGTGGCAAACAACAGACTTTTTGTTGGATCCATCCTGAAGAATAAGACTAAAGAATACATTCTTGAAGAATTCAGTAAAGTCACAGAGGGTTTGGTGGACATTATTCTCTATCATCAACCCGATGACAAAAAGAAGAATCGGGGGTTCTGCTTCCTTGAATATGAGGATCACAAGTCAGAAGCACAAGCCAGATGTTGGCTGATGAGTGGAAAAGTAAAAGTATGGGGAAATGTAGTTACAGTTGAATGGACTGACCCTGTGGAAGAACCTGATCCAGAAGTCATGGCTAAGGAGAAAGTTTTATTTGTAAGAAACTTGGTTACTACCATTACAGAAGAAATATTGGAAAAGTCATTTTCTGAATTTGGAAAACTTGAAAGAGTAAAGAAGTTGAAAGATTATGCATTTGTTCATTTTGAAGACAGAGAAGCTGCTGTTAAGGCTATGGATGAAATGAATGGAAAAGAAACAGAAAGGGAAGAAATTGAAATAGTTTTAGCTAAGCCACCAGACAAGAAAAGGAAAGAGCGCCAAGCTGCTAGACAGGCCTCCAGAAGTACTGTGTATGAAGATTATTACTATCACCCTCCTCCTCACTTGCCTCCTCCAATCAGAGGTCGAGGTCGTGGTGGAGGTAGAGGTGGATATGGCTACCCTCCAGATTACTATGGTTATGAAGATTAGTATGATGATTACTATGGTTATGATTATCATGACTATAGTGGAGGCTATGAAGATCACTACTACGGCTATGATGATGGCTATGCAGCAAGAGGAAGAGGAGGAGGAAGGGGAGGGCGAGGTGCTCCACCACCTGTGAGCTGGCTATTCACAGAGGGGGGTACCTTTGGGACCGCCAAGAGGCTCTAGGGGTGGCGGAGGGGGTCCTGCACAATGGCAAAGAGACCGTGGTTCCTGTGGAGCTTGGGGCAATCGTGGGGGCAATGTAGGAGGCAAGAGAAAGCCACATGGGTACAACCAGCCTGATTCCAAGCGTTGTCAGACCAACAACCAACAGAACTGGGGTTCCCAACCCATCACTCAGCAGCCGCTTCAGCAAGGTGGTGACTATTCTGGTAACTATGGTTACAATAATGACAACCAGGAATTTTATCAGGATACTTATGGGCAACAGTGGAAACAGACAAGTGAGAGCTTGAAAATGATACTGTCAAGATATGATTGGCTCTAGATCTACATTCTTAAAAAAAAATTGGCTTAACTGTTTCATTTGTATTGGGCTAAAGAAATCACTATTATGTATATGCTCAAGTCTTTATATTTTTCTTTTCATAAATGCTCTTGGACATTATTGGGCTTGCAGAGTTCCCTTATTCTGGGGGATACAATGCTTTTATAGTTTCAGGCTTCATTTTAGCTTCAGAACAAGTTGTTAAATTATGATTTTGCAGAACCTTTGGTTTGGACAGCTTCATTTTTTTGGATTTGGAATAGACTACATAGGAGTATGAAATATGCTGTAAATAAAAATACAAGCTAGTCTTTGACTTAGTAGTTTTAAGAAATTAAAGCAAACAAATTTAAGTTTTCTTGTATTGAAAATAACCTATGATTTTATGTTTTGCATTCCTAGAAGTAGGTTAACTGCGTTTTAAAATTGTTATAACTTCACACCTTTTTGAAATCTGCCCTACAAATTTGTTTGGCTTAAACGTCAAAGCCTGACAATTTGTTCTTTGATGTGATTGTATTTACAATTTCTTGTTCATATAAGATTTCAATAAAACTCAAAAATCTATTCAAAACAAAAATAAAAAAGGAAGGAAAGAAGGAAGGAATGGAGTGTGAGAGGAAGGAAAGGAGAACATACTACTATTGCAAAATATTGAAGAAATTTGACCATGTAAGAACTGCTGAAAAATCCAAACAATGATGATGATAAAGAGTAATTGCTATGGTCTGAATGTTTGTACACCTCATATTCGCATGTTGACATTTTAGCCCTCCTCAAGGGGATGGCATCAAGAAGTAGGGCCTTTTAGTAGTTGAAGTGAGGACAGAGCCCACATCAAAGGAATTAGTGCCTTATAGAACAGGCCCAAGGGGGGAGCTTATTTTGCCTTTTACCATATAATCACATGAAAGAGACCAATGATGAAGCAGGAAACAGCAAATTTGCCTGTGTATCTTTGATCTTACACTTTCCAGACTGTAGAATTGTAAGGAACAAATGCTTGTTTACAAGCCACCCTGTTTATTTTCTTATTGCAGCCCAAACAGATTAAGACAGTAGTAAAAGGAATACTTTATCCATTAATTTATTGTTGTTCACAAGTTGATTCTATAACTTGGCTATTGCAAATAAATGTAGAAATGCAAAAATCTCTTAGATGTACTAATTTCAAATATTTTGAGTAAATACCCAGAAGTGGGATTTGCTGATAATATGGTGATTTGATTTTTAGTTTTTTGAGGAGCTTCCAGCACAGCCAAATGGCCATTCTAATGTATATTCCCACCAAACCTATAAAAGCATTCCTTTTTTTTAATGCAATCCTGATTGAAATTCCAACAGCATATTTCACAGAACTAGAGAAAAAAATCTAAAAATTCATTTGGAACCAGAAGAGACTTAGAATAGCAAAAGCAATTCTGTGCAACAAAAACAAGGCAGAGGTATCACAATTCCCAACTTGAAACTGTACTACAAAGCTACTGCAATAAAAATGGTGTGGTAACTGGCAAAGAAACAGATCCATTGATCAATGGAACAGATCAGAAGATATAGAAAAGACTCCAGACATACTCAGCCACTTCATTTTTGACAAAGGAGCCAAACATTCTCACTGGAGAAAAGTTAGGCTTTTTTTTTTAATCGTTGGATTTTTATTTTATTTTTTATTTTTAAAAAGTTTATATTTATTTTTTTCTCATTGAGTTTATTGGTACATTTTAGGTATACAGTACAGTTATATTCATCATTGGGATCTTGTACCTTTACATGACAGGTCTTGATTCTCATGTTTTCCCTTTATCCCTGCCCTCCCTTCACCCCCTCCTCCCTTAAAGATAGCCTTTTTAATAAATGGTGCTAGAAGAACTGGGTTTCAACTTGGCAAAGATTAAAACTAGACCATTATCTAACAACATGCACTAAACTAAAATCAAAATGGATTAAAGATCTAATATTAAAGCAGAAATACTAAACCTGCTAGAAGATAGGTTAGGTAGAACTCTTGAAGACATTGGTGTAGGAAAAGACTTTGTGAACAAAACCTTAGTCACAAGGGAACTAGCACAAAGAATCAACAACTGGGATCTCATTTTATTAAAAAGCTTCTGCACATGCTAGAAGAGGTTAGGTAGAACTCTTGAAGACATTGGTGTAGGAAAAGACTTTGTGAACAAAACCTTAGTCACAAGGGAACTAGCACAAAGAATCAACAACTGGGATCTCATTTTATTAAAAAGCTTCTGCACAGCAAGAGAAACCAACAGAGTTAAGAGACAACCTACAATGTGGGAAAAACTTTTTACTAGCTGTTCTCAGAGAAAAGTCTACTATCTAGAATATATAAAGAAAAATCTTTTATAAATCAGAACTCCTAAATTTAAAGACCCGATCCAAAAATGGGCATCTCAAATGAACAGACACTTCTCAGATGAAGAAGTAGAAACAGCAAATAAACATATAAAAAAAAATTCAACATCATTGGTCATATGGGACCAGGGATTTAGTTCAGTGGTTCTGCTGCCTGCTTCACAAGCACAAGTTTCCGAGTTCAATCCCTAGTACCAAAAAAAAAAAAAAATTCACTGGTCATTTGAGAGATGCAAATGAAAGCAATGCTGAGATTCTACCTCACCCCAGAAAGAACAGCTGCTATCAAGAAATCAACCAATAACAAATGCTGATGGGGTTGTGGGGAAAAAGGAACGCTTCTCCACTATTGGTGGGACTGTAGTCTGGTGCAACCACTGTGGAAATCAGTGTGAAGATTGTTCAAAAAACTAGGATTAGAGGTTCCATTTGACCCAGCTATTCCCCTACTGGGTACCTTCCCAAAAGAATTAAAAGAATCATACCACAGTGATATATGCATAGCCATGTTTATAGTGGGCACAGTTTATAATAGCTAAATCCTGGAAACAACCCAAATGCTGGTCAACTTGTGAGTGGATAAAGATGTGTTTTTTTTTTTGTAAAATGGAGTAGTACTACTATTGGGTTTTTCCATATGTGTGTGTTTTGGTTTTTTGAGACAGGGTGTTAATAGTTCAAGCTGGCCTTAATTCAGTATGTAACCCAGGCTGGCCTCAAACTCACAGCAATCCTCTTACCTCACCCTCCAGAGTGCTGAGATTACAGGTATGTACAGCTATGTGCCACTACACCAAACTTTCTTTCTTTCTTTTCTTTTTTTTTTGGTTGGGGTTTTGGTGTTGAAGATGAACACCCTCATCCATGTTTCATGTACATTCTACCACTGAGCTATCAACCATGCCCCCTATGAAGCATTACTTTATTTTTCAAGACGTCTTAATATTTTCCTCACAATTGATTTCCTCAATTATGTTGATAATTTCACCTTTACTAAATTCCTAACTTAATATCTGTAATTTTTTGAATGACAATATCAACATTCTCACCATCAGCTGTTTCTTCTATAATATGACTTATGATAGATTTGAGTATCACTAACAGCAGTATCACATTTTAGTGTTTGCTGAACTTTTATCTTTTTATTTTGTCAAAACAAAATACCATAATCTGCTGATTTGAAACAAAATAAATGTATCTACCATATTTCTAGAGGCTAGAAAGTCTAAGACCAAAGTAATAGCAAAGTAGGTTTAATTCTGAGGCCTCTTGGCTGACACGAAGCAGCCATCTCTCCTATAATCTTACATTGTAGTAAGTAAGCCCTTTAGTGTCTTTTATTATAAGGATACTAAACCTATCAGGTCAGGCCCCATCCTTATGCCTCAAATGAGATCATAATTATTTCCTTAGAAGTTCCATCTGCAAATATTATTGCACTGAGGATTTGAGATTTAAAGTATGTGTTTTGGAGGAACATAAAAATTCCACCTATAATATCCCTCTTGGGCCCTCAAAGTTCATATCTTTCTTGCATTTAAAATACATGCTTAAAAAGACTTAACTCTTTACAGCATCAATTTAAACATCTGAAGTTTCTTCTCATTTACATCTAAATCAGATATGGTTAAGATCTAGGGTACTACCCTGCTGATCCTAGGCAGTGCATCATTAAGTAGGTAGTTGGAGCCTGGGAGGCTACACCCTTGTCTTTATAAACTAGGAAATGGCAAGAGATGGGTACAAAATGGCAGGCTAAATTATGATACTATTTTTTAGTTGGATCACTTCTGCAAAAAGCAAGGAAGGTTGTGTGAAATCTCTTTATGTTTGGGTTTTTATAGCACTTTATCTCAGTTCCAAAAACCATGGTACTTAAAGAGGGCTCTAAGGAAAAGGAAATAAATATCTTGTCCTTAGACATTCACCTATCTCTGGGGTTCTCCCACCTATTTCCATTAGATGCTGACACCCAGAGATATGGAGTATTTTTAAAAGATTCTAGTAGGTTTACAGATGGGTCCCCAGAACCCCATGACCCAACTTCTGGACATAGTCTTGTCTATGTTCAACAACTAGATCTAGATTAGGATAAAAGGAAAAGGACTAAGAAATAAGACAGACCAAAATTATGGTTGTTGCAACTAGCAAAGTTTTAAGCACACCCAAGTTATCTAAGGGAAAACCCAGGGCCAATAAAGACCTGCAAAAAAACTGGACACTGGACATACCACTGTACCAAGCCAAAAAATGGCCCTGGCTCCAAGTGTCAAGCAGCCCATGTGTCTGACATGTGGCACTGAAGGATTGACTGTCCCCGCTCCCAGAGAAGAGCAAGGCAAGAAAAAAACCCTCATTTACCACTCAGATGAAGCCCTGAAAGGGCCCAAGGCAACCTGCAATGCCCTATCCATGCATATCTCTTTCTCCTTCGAGGTCATCCTGGGTGACCCTTGAAGTCTTGGGCAAGCAATTTCAATTCATCTGGCTTCTGTTTTAACTTTTTCTCTAGAATGCTATTCTCTAGATCTACAGACATAATTGGGGGACTAGGGGACCCCTATTCAGAGCTTCTTTTTTCCTGCTCTTACATGTCAATTGCAAAATCAAATGTTAACCATGAGTTTTTAATTATTCCACAGTGTCCTACTCCCTTACTAGGAATTTTTTCTAGGAAAGGATTTACTAGAAAAATTGGGTATAACTCTCAAATCCAGTAAAGGCCAAAATTTTACCTGTTAGAATGCCATCAGGCCTCCTTGACCTAATTAGCTAATAGGTGGATCCTGCTGCACGGTATGACAGAATATCTTATATTGGCAATGCCTATAGCTATAAAACTAAAAGATCTCAGGAAATTTCCTAACTAAAAGTAGTATTCAATCAAAGAAGAGGCCAGTAAAAGCCTCCCGTATGCAAGTTTCTAAAACATGGCTTTCTGTAGTCTTTCCACTCTCCTTGCAATACCCCCATTCTCCCTGTAGTAAAGTCTTCAAAAGAATACAGAATGGTATAAGACCTCTGCCTCATTAATGAGGCTGTAATGCCAATCCACCCTGTGGTAGCACACCCACATACAATTCTCTCCAAAATTCCAGGAGACTTGAATTGTTTCTCACTCTTAAGATTTCAAAGATGCTTTATTTTCTATTCCCTCTATCCAGCTTACCAGTTCATGTTTGCACCTGAGTGGGAAAATCCCACTTCAAAGGAAAAACAGCAATATACTTGGACAGTTCTCCCACAGGGTTTTAGAGATACCGTTACTTGGGGCTGGGGATTTAGCTCCGTGGTTCCACCCACTGCCTCACAAACATAAAGACCTGAGTTCAATCCCCAGCACCAAAACAAAACAAAACAAAAACCAATTGCAGAGATAGCCCTTACCTTTTCACTCTGGCACTAGAGAAGGACTTATGCAAGCTAGAGCTTAAACAAGGAACGACTCATCTATAGTATGCAGATAATATTTTAATCTACAGTCCAACTTGGGAGTTATCCAACCATACTATCCAAGCTCTCAATTTTCTATCAAATTAAGAATATAAAGTCTCAAAGAAATAGGCTCAGCTATTTCTCTAGAAGATCCAATGCTTGCTGTACATTCTTACACTTGTCTATGGACTGGATGCAGGCTATCTGTGGTCTTGGGCCTTGCCACTAAACAACAATTTTGTTCCTTCTTGGGAATGGCCAGCATCTCCGGGATCTGGATATGTAATTTTGGACTAATGGTAAAGCCCTTAATGAGGATGTAAGAAGTCATGAGTCTATACCCTTGAAATAGACAAAAATAAAACATATCCTTACTCAGGCTCTAGTATTGGGAATACCTGACTTAAGGAAACCCTTTTTCCTCCGCATATCAGAAATGAAAGGAATTACTTTGAGTGTTTTGACTCAATGGTTGGGACAAGAACTCCACCCAGCAGCATACTTTTCAAAAAGTTAAGAGTGGCTGCTGAGTGGCTACCCTGCCTGAGGGTTGTAGCAGCTATAGCTATGCTAACAGAAGAAACTGAAATTAACTTTGTGGCAAAAATAGAATTCCTGACCCCCCCATCAGATCAGAGCCATTCTTGAGAAAAAAGGTTATTTCAACAGGAAAACAACTTACCAAGTAACAATGCATGCTCTTAGACAACCTTGAGGTTACTATAAATACTTGCAGTATAATAAGTCCTCTACTTATGAATAAGTGCCATTCAGGAAAATTGTTCATAAGTTGTCTTTGTAAACTGACAAAGTGAGTCTTACATAGTACACCTATGGAAGTTCACAACTCAAATGTTCATAACTTGGGGACTTACTGTACCCATAATACTGCCTCACTGGTTCCTATAGGCTGCCCTCTTATGAACAGGCAATTTTCCAGACCTATGCAAGCAGGCAGAATATCAGTGACCTGCCCCTTCAAGACTCTACGGAGGTATGGTTCACAGATGAAAGTAGCTTTGTTCAAGAAGTATACTGATTGGCAAGTTATACAGTTGTCAGTTCACAATAGGTCAACACTTTTCCTCAGGGACCTCTGATCAAAAAGCAGAGCTCATAGCTCTTAATCAAGAGTTGATATTTTAGGTAAGTACAAACTCCAAATATGCCCTTCTGGTGCTAAATGCCCATGCAACAATCTGGAAAGAAAAGGGCTTGCTAAATAAGCAATCATCTACAAAGCATAAGTAGGGAATTCTGTAACTCTTACAGGCAGACACTGTCAGTTAATGGACACCCAAGAGACACATCTAAAGTCTCTGGGAAATCAAAAGACTGATTGGGAGGCAAAAAGGCTAGCCTTAAAGCTCCTCAAGACCTTAACCTTTTTCCCAATTCCCGAGGAATCATAAAAATTCTAGGAAAAACAAATGGGCCTTAGGACAAGGGGGAATTAAAAGAGGACTCTGGTGGTATTTAGAAAACAAACTGGTCCTTCCTCAAAGGATACAGTAGAAGGCTATAAAATCCTTCACAATTCTTTCCATATGGGAAGAAATGCTATTTTGGAAATGGTCAAATTTTCACAGGAATAGAACCAGCAACTACCACCTGACAAATCTGCAAAGCTTGCTCACTCTGTGCCCACCATAACTCAGGTAAGACCAAACCACATCCTGTTAGAACCTGTACATAAAAGAAAGATATACCCTGGGAGGAATGGCAATCAGACTTTATCCACATGCCACCATATGGAGAATTTAAAAAAATATTGGACCTCACTTTTACAGGCTGGATTGAGGCCTTCCCTACTCATTCAGAAAAGTCTATTGAGATAGTCAAGGTGCTCCTCGAAGAAATAATTCCCTGGTTGACACTGTCTCAGGCTTTTCAGAATGACAATTGGCCTCCCTTTACTTCACAAATAAATCAAGAGGTGGAAACAGCTGTAGGAATAAAGTACCATCTCCATTTTACATTGAGATACTTGGTCCTCTGGAAAGTCTCTACCATGCCCAGTCTTTTCATTTTTTGTAATCATTTTTGTTGCTCTGTTCAAGACTGTAAGTGATCAGGTAACAGACATCCACATTTAGGATAAAAATCTGCTCATTTTAGTCTACTCAGTCAAATGTAAATCTTACTCAAAAATATCCTCACAAACACACCCAGAGTAATGACTGATCAAATATTTGTACACCCTTTGGTTTGTTAATAATGATGTATAAAAATAAACATCACAGTAAAAAAAAAGTCCCTCTTTTAATTTAAAATATCACGGGATGGTTAATCTTGATTGTCAACTTCATTGGCTTGGAAAAAAAAAAATCCTAGTAAATTAGTAAAGTACACTTCTGGGTGTGTCTGTGGTGTTTTCAGAGATAATGGGACCATGAAAGCTTCAATTTCTTCAGTTACTTAATCCAGAGATAGTTTGATGGTAATATTGGGAAATGATACCTCTCTGGAGGGAGTGGATCAGGGGGGTGAAACCCTGAAGCAAAATAGGGATCCTCATGAGGACAAGACATAGAGGGATTCTTAAGCCTTAATCCACAATCTGTTACTCATTAAAATGAATTTTTCCATATCCCACCTTGCCAACAATGTACAGAAAGTATCCTTCCTTATCTCCTACATTTCATAAAGACCAGGTACACTGCAGTAATTGATCCATATTTTACACTAGAAGAAAACCCTTAAAACCTGAGGTAAAAGTAAAAAAGTGCCAGACTTCTGGCCTACTGGAAAATTATCAGCTCCCAGCCTATCCCAGCGGTACCATAAAAGCAACTTTTGTTAAGAGGCTAGTTTGATCTTCTCTATCAGAAATACACCCCTCCAGCTCTTCAAGTTGAAATCCCTGTTTTTTCTTATTTCCCTTAGATAAGAGGTTGCATTAATCTCTGTCAGAGCTGTGCCCCCTTCGGTTTTCTGCTACCCATGCAAACGTCTTTTACCATTTCCAGGTAAAGCTTCTGCCTAAAAATTCATGCTGATTGCCTCAGTTCTGATTTCTATTATCATGGATGTAAGACCCTGTGCTAGCTAGAGACAACTTTAAGGCCTGAGATCCTCAACCCCTTCCTCTCTGACCCTAGGTTCCCCCATACTTTCTGACTTCCTTGAGAATAGCAGCTTTCCTCCACCACACCTTTTTGACATGTTTCAGCCTCACCACAGGCCTGAAAGCTATGAAGCCAGCTGACTATAGGTGGAAACTTCTTAAACTGAGCCAAAATAAATCTTTTCTCCTTTAAGTTGTTTATCTCAGGTATTTGTCACAGCAATTAAAAGCTGACTAACACACAATGGTTTATCGCTAAAAGATAAGGAGACAATAAATTACATGTTGTGCTGTCTGTACATAAACTGAACAACAGATGTGAAGTGAAAAATCATCCCAGAAATTGAAATTAAGCTATGTGACTGGTCACTGATCATGCTATAATGATCTGTACACTAAAGAGCTAATAGCAAAATTTATACTTTTTGCAGTTATTCACAATGAATATTCTATATGGTGAATTAAATTTGAAATGTGTTTTTATGGGATGGGTATGAAATCTGTGTATATTGGAACCATGCAAAGTGAAGATGATTTCTTGTAACTTGTATATAATAAACTGCATACATTTAAAATGGATACTTAGATAATTTTTTCAAATTTCTTCTTGCTTCTTTATGTAAAATGTTTTCCTTCTACTCTTCCATGTTACTCAACTTCATGATCCTAAGCAACCACTGATTACCTTTCAATCACAATAAATTAGTTCACATTTTCTAGAATTATGCAGTATACATTCTTTTTCCTCTGGCTTCTTCCATTCAATATAATTATTTTCAGTTTCTTTCATTTTGTTATGTTTCAATTGTTTATTCCCTTTTATGGAAAAAATTGTGTCCCACTGTATGTGTGTCTATGTATGTGTGTGTATATATATATAGATATATATATATATCTATATATATATATATACACACACACACACATAAGATAAAAATGAAATATACATTTTGAAATGAAAAATTTACTAAATATGGAATGGCTAGATCACACAGTAGGCATGTATTATCATTTTATTCAAAATCACCAAACTTCTTGCCAGTTATGCCATTTCACATTCCCATGAGAAACAAATGAGCATTCCAGATATTCAACATTCTTGTTCTAACATGGGGTGGTCCTTTTTTTTTTAAGTCATTCTTATAGGTCTATAGTACTTTTTGATAGTGCAATTTATTTACATTTTTAATAACTAATGAAGTTATATTTCGGTGAATTGTTCATTCAAATCTTTGCCAATTTTTTAAATTGGGTTGTATGTTTTGCCATTATTGAATTTCAAGGGTTCTTTACACATTTTGGATACAAGGAATTTTTATCAGGTGCATTATTTGCAATATTTCATTTCAGTCTTTTCATTTTCTTTAATTTAAGGAACAAAGTTTATTTTTTATTGTGATGAAAACCGACTTAGTCGTATTGTTAAAGATCCAGCTTTTGGTGGTTTATATAAGAACCGTCTGTAGAAAGTCATGAAGATCTTATCCTTCACATATATTTTCTCCTAGAAATTTTGTATTTGAACTTTTACATTTAGGCATATTTTGAGTTAATATTGAAGTGGGACTGGGGTTGTGTGGTAACATTTTGTCAGGTAGGAAGAGGTAGTAATCCTATCCCTGTGAAAACATTGTAGATACTTCCCTCTTCTGACCTTCTTCATTTGTTTTTCCCCAGCCTCAGATCCTTTCTCACATTCATGTGCTAAACAGTACTCTGCTGAAAACTTGAAGGGACCCTCAGTAGATCTCTACAGTTCTTGTGATAATTCTCACCACTCTAGTAATTCATCCTGTGAATTCTAATCATTCTAGTCTTTGTAAGCTATGAGCAATGTCTCAAGTCAAGAGTCTCTGAGCTCTCCTCTGTTCTCCCCTTTCTTTTCTCCTGTTTTTATAGCAACAATACCCTTTTTTATGTAATGCCCAACCTGTACAAAAATATTTATTTCACATATTCCTTTTCTTTTAAAATTTATTTCAAGTATGAGGGTAAATCTTGTGCAGTTATCCATGTTATCTAGAAATAAAAGTCCCTAATAATTGTCAAAAATTCCTTTTAAATCATAGTAATTAATCACCAGAATATGATACTGTCAAAATGCTTCATCTATGTGCAGAAATATGTATCCAAAAATGCAATGCATTCTACCATTGTTCTTATACTACGAATACAGAAAAATATGGGAATGAATTATGGCCATCTCAAAAAGCAGCAATGGGATAGGTAGGGACCCTTCTGAGAAATACAAATCTTCTCTCAATCAGGGGAATGCTAGGAACAGAAGAAAAAGTAACACTTTACTTTGAATGACTAGAACTGTTTTTAATTCATGAGAACCATGCATGTGATGTATATTTTTTCCTATTCAAACTTTCTTCTCAGTGAAAATACTTGCTACATTTTTATAAGCCCTCTTCTGCTATTCTCTCATTTCTTTATTTACTCTTTGACAATAGTATAGGTTTTCATGTTTGCTATATTTTCCAAAATGTATTTGCAGGATCAGCAAGTTTGGTAGCAACATATTGTTTTGAGTTACTTTTTAGTTATTAAAGTATAACTAATGGATTTACCATAATATCCACCGCTTTAAAAGTATAAAATTTGGGGCTGGGAATATAGCTCAGCAGCACAGCACTTGCCTGGCAATTGCAAGGTCCTGAGTTCAATTTCTGATACCAAAATATAAATAAAGTATATAATCTAGTGCTTTAAGTCAGAAATTTAAAACTTCAATTATAAGTTGTTTTGGTTTGTAGGAATCCAAAGAAAGACTACCTTAAGTTTTGGTAAAAGATACTGGATGACATAAAACCTGTATTTCCAACTTTCATAATTCTTCTAAAGAATTTTAAAATCTCTGGTTATCTGTGCAAATGTAGTTATGTACATAATTTTAACATATTGAAGATACTTTCATAGCAAAATTTCACAGAAATATTTTATAGAAAACACTAATATAGATGAGTGTTGTGACATATTCCTATAATACTAATACTCTGGGAGGCTGAGGCAGAAGGATCACAAGTTTGAGCTGAGTCTGGGCAACTCAGAGATTTGGTGAGAACATCTCTCAGGCTAAAAAAAAAAATTTTTTTAAATTAAAGGTCTGGGAATACAGCTCAGTACAAAGGCCATGGGTTCAATCTCCAGTAATGGGTGTGGGGGTGGACCACTAATACCAGCATAATGTTTTGAAGTGGAGCATACTGTATTATGTGAGTGGTACTTCATTCAGTGGATGACTAATATTCTGTTGTATGGGTATATCGCATTTTGTTTATCCTTTCTTCATCTGATAGCATTAGGGTTGTTTCTTCCTGTGGAAATGTTGTTCCTTGTGAATAGTGTTGCTATGAATCCTAGTGTGTGACTTCTTCTATGGATACATATTTTCATTTCTTTGACCCTATTTTTAAGTGTAAAACTGAGGCTCTGTTTCAACTTTTAAGGAACTGCCAGACCATTTTTGCAAAGCAGCAGCACATTTTTCAATCCCATGAACAATGTATGAGGGTTCAAATTCCTATATATCCTTTCAATATGTTATTTTAAAAATAGCATTATTGGTGCAGTGTCCCCCAACATGAACAAACAAGCCCATGCTGTATGCACCCTTCCCTCTCCCCCTCTACCAACTCCAACATGTTATACATTTTGCTTCCCCAACCTGATTCTGGTCAAAGACAACATCAAGGGAGAGAATGTAAGTCTGGGAAGCCAGCAGACCCATGGAGAAAGTACAGATTAGGCCAGCAATTTCAGGGACTCCAGTGTTATTTTCTCAAAGTGATTTAGTGAAAGACAATAGGAGGCTAGCATGGAGAGGGAGTAGGCCAAACAGAAAACCCCTGAGAAGTGTAAACTCAGGCATGGAAGGTCATGGGCCCTGCCCTCCATTCCATAATGAGCAACCAGATCCCACAAGTGTTGACATTGAAGCCAACAGTCCTGTTGAAACTTTGCAGCCTACATCTAACAGTGACCAGAGGGCTGACTGCATTTCCCATCTACCAAGAGGAGCAAGGATACATCCTAGAATAAGCAGTAACCACAGTCTGACATGAATGGATAGAGGGACCTCTGGTAGAGGGAGGGCACTTAAGAGCCCATAGGTCCTAGGGATAGGTAGAGAAAATCACGGCTAGTTGGATCCCAAGACTGCAGACCTTAGAAGGAAAGTATTCATTTTTTTTTAAAGGATTTTTTTTCCATGACTTGACTTCTTTTGATTTTTCTATACTTTTATTATTTTTCTTTTGCCTTCATCAGATTTGGGAGAGGGTAAGGAGTTTTCTGTTTTTTCTTTCATTTATTTTTTTTTCTCCATCAACTTTTTTCTCTCCCTTAACTTTCTCTTTTTTCTTCTATTTTGCTGTTTTTCTTTTTTCCTTTTTCTTGTTTCTTTCCTGCAACTCTTCTCTAACACTACTAATTTCCTTTTACTCCTCAATAGGATCCCCTATATTGCTTTTATCTCTTCCTTATATCTCATTGATTAATTTCTCAAATTTTGCTTTTTTCATTTTCTGGTTCCCCAACCCCTCTACCTTTACTAATTAACTACTAAGTTGATAGCTAGTTAACGTCATGCTGTTGCTCTTGAACACTCTTCTATTTGTTAGGAGAAGTAAACTTGTTCCATTTAGTAGATAATTATAGTAGATCAATATTTGGTTTTTCTTAATGTTCATAATAACACGTTTTCCATAATTAAGGGTAGTACATTGTTAGTCCTTAGGGTTTGTCAATAGTTTGTCATTTGTGTTATAATTGTCACTGATTTTAATACCATAGCCAAAGAGAAAAGGCTGAATTTGAACTTGCTATGTAACCCAGACAGATGTTCTTCCTACCCCAAACTACTGAATATTGGGATTATAGGCATGTGCCATGCCTGGCTGCTTTTTACTTCTTGGTAGTTTCTTTTGAAACATTTTAACATTGATAAAACCTACTGTGTCTCTATTAGAGAAGACTAATTTATCTAGTTTTCTTTTGTTGCTTTAAAATTTTTTTGAAACTATTTTGCAGTACAGGGGACCTCTGATTAGGGATTCAAATATGCTAGGCAAATCCTTTACCATTGAGTGAGGCCTTTTGTTGCTAACTTTAAAAAAATTAAAAAGAAGAAAGAGGAGTAGAAAGGGGAGAAGGAAGAGAAGGGAAAGGAGAAGAAATAGCTGTTAAACCTCTGCCCCTTTTTAATTTTAAGGCATGTTCTCACTAAGTTGCTAAGTTAGCCAGGTGGCATATGCCTGTCATCCAAGCATTAGGGAGGCTGAGGCAAGAGGATCACTGTAAGTTTGAGACCACTCTGTGCTACATAGTGAGTTCCAGTTCAGTCTCTACTACATAATGATACCCTGGCTCACTAAACCAAACCAAACCAAAACTAAGTTGCTAAGTTGTCTAAGAAGCTGGGCTTAAAATTGTAATTTTCCTGTGTTAGCTTCCTAGGGTACTGGAATTACAGGAGAGTGCCAGGGTGCCCAGCTTTTTTTTTTTTTTTTTTTAATTTTAACAATTTCAATGAATGTGAAAGGGATCTCATCTCATTTGGCTTTTACTTGGCATTTTATATTTGGGTAATGGAGTTGAAATATTTTCATATTTTTTTTTACCCATTCATGTATCTTTTTTGTGATTTGCCTGAGCAAAATTTTTGTTTACATTGTGTGTGTGCAATTGTGTGTGTGTTATTCTTAAAAAACTTTTTTCCCTTCTTTTTTCCTTTCTCTGTTTCTTTTTTTTTCTCATTGTTTATTGGTACATTTTAGGTATACAGTACAGTTACATTCATCATTGGGAGTGTTTCTTAAGTGGGTCATATCTTCTAACTAGTGAGTTGTTGAAGATCTTTTTATACCCTGGAAGCAAGTCCCTGGATGTATATTTGCAAATATTTTCCCTTCCATGCATTCACAGCCTTTTGATTTCCTTAAGTGTTTTCAGAGAACTGTTTTAGTTCTAAGGGTAATTTTCCCATCTCAAAGGTTTCAAAGAGTTTTCTCTTGTTTTTTTCTTTAAGCATATGTATTTGGCAGTTGTTGGATACTGCATTCTATAAATATTAGATCAAGATACTTCATAGTGTTATTCCAATCTTCTATGTCTTTGCCGATTTCTTTACTTGTTTTTACTGAAAATATGAAAATACTATTATCTAAATTTTTGCTTCATGTATTGTTAAGCTACTCAATACTCGTCTTCCTGAAATGCTTTCTCTATCATAATGAAATACCACTCTTCATCTCTGATAATAGCTTAAGTCCTAAAAGCAATTCAACTTGATACTAATATAGACATTCCTTTACTATTTATGCTGTTTGCCTCAGTTTTGTCTATTTATTTATTTTTAATATTTTTTATTCCTTAAATGTATTTGTTGTATGAAATGTAGTTTAGTCTTTTATATCTACTCTGCCTCTTAATTATATTATTTAGATCTTTAATTACCTCCCTCAACACACCATATTTTCTCACAATTTTAAGTATTTTATCATAGATTTATATACGTTTTATTGTATATTTGGAAATACATTGAAAACCCTAAAGGACAATGTTATAATTTTTGCCTTAAACATCCACAGATCTTGTTACATAATGTAAGAGGATAAACATGGTCTTTATTTTTATTCAGATATTTACCATTTCTGATGTTCTTCATTTGCTCTGGAAGATCCTACTGTTCAATTAATATTCCTTTTTCCCATGAAGAACTTCCATTATCATCTCTTGTAGTACAAGTCTGCTGAAGACAAATTTCTCTTAGTTTTACATTTATAAAACTATTTTAATTCGGCCATCATTCCTGAAGGACACTTCCACTGAACATAGAATTCTTGGGCTCACTGATTTATTGTTTGAGCTTTTAAGATGTTATACTGTCTTCAGGACTCAATGTTTTCTGATGGGAAAAATTCAGGCATTTGAATTATTATTATTCTTTTGTATGTAACACACTGTTCTTAAATCTATATTTTTGTTTATTTTAAGTTTCAGATTGTAATATAGCCAGGCCTACTTTTCCAAAAATAGTCCTCACAGTGCTAAACTACAAGTCCATGCACTTCATTCATTTTCTGACATGTCACTCTATCAGTCCTCTGAATCTAGTCCTCACTTAACTATTTTCTTCATTTATGAGCTGTCAGTGTTAATAGTCAGAACTACTAATTTACAAGTTAATGTTCTGTAATTCAATTGAGCCAGTGGAGCTCCTTAGGAATATATTTTTCAAAGGACCATACCATATTAAAACAATGCATGAAAAAAATATGCATCAAGGACCAGGGATTTAGTTTAGTGGCTTCATGTTTGCCTCATAAGTGCAAGGTCCTGAGTTTGATTCCCAGTACCAAAAAAAAAAAAAAGGAAGAAATATGCACCAAGACAAAACAATTAGTAGCTATATAACATTTCAAGAACTTTCTAGAAGTTATCCTTTTTAAAGTGAATCTAGAGAGGTTTATATATGTATCACACATTTAGACATAGATTATTGTTTTACTGTTTTCTGGGTGCTGTATAATGAACCTAGGGATTCGTATAGTAGATACTCTAGCACTGAGCAACATCTTCAGTTCCAGGAGGTAATACTTTTTTAAAAAAAACCCTCAACCTTCCCTGAGTACTTGTTCCAGGTAAGCCTTACCTTTCTTTGGAAAGTTCCCTTAAAATACAGGCAAGTCAGATGGAATGGAACATGCCTGTAAATCCAGGTACTCTGGAGGCTGAACCAGGAGGATCACTTAAGCCTGAAAATTTGATTTGAACCAACCTGGGCAACATAATCAGACCCTACCTAAGAAACAAAACAAAACAAAACAACAACAACAATAACAAAAAAAAACACACTTGCATTTGGGAGGTTCTTACATTGAACACAATCTAGCAACCACAGTCACAAATCTTTTCCCCACAATCTATTCCTTGAACCTAGATAAGGGATCATTTAGGCAGTAACCATGAGGTATAAACTCATCATTGTTTTGTAAAGGGGATAACTTGATTAAGTCCCATAGACAGTATTAATGGTTTAAATATAAAGTATTGCCTAAAGACTCATATAGTAAAGGCTTGATCCCTGTCTTAGTTTCTTTCTCATTGCTGGCACAAAATACAAGACAACCATAAATTACGGGAGAAAAGGTTTATTTTAGCCCACAGTTTATAGAAGTTTCAGTCCATGGTCAGCTGGCTCCAAGGCAGAGCAGCATGGCAAAGGAGAAACAGCCCACAGTATGGCAGGCAGAAAGCAGTTATCAACAGCAGCTTTCCTGGTTTCATTCCATTTTTATTCCATCCAGTACACAAGCCTATTGGTTGATACTCCTCACACCAGGGTGGGTGTTCTGTCTTCAATAAACCCATTCTGCCACACCGAGAAACAAGCTAATCTAATTAGGGGATCATCCAGTTATCAGATACCCATAAACCAATATCATACACCTATGATCCAATCACTCACAAAATCCCTGCTTTTGGGTTCATGAAGCATTAGGGATACATCTAGATATCAGCCCCTAGATAACAATCCCCAAAGCAGCAATGTTTATAGGTGAAGCCTAGGGAGAAGATGGAATCATACAGGTGCTAACTTGATCAATGGGTTGGGTTATTCCTTTGATGAGTTCATAGCTGAATATGTCTCTGCTTCTAGCTGCCATAGGTGAGCAGCTTTTCTCTGCGATGTCCTTCTACCATGATATACTGCCCCAGGGCTGGGGATATAGCTCAGTGGTTCTGTCGCCTGCCTTGAAAGCACAAGGTCCTGAGTTCGATCCCCAGTGACCAAAAAAAAACCTCAGGCCAGGGATTTAGCTCAGTGGTGTTGCCACCTGTCTTGCAAGTACAAGGTCCCAAGTTCTAATCCCTGGTACCAAGAAGAAAATCTCTCATAAACATGATATGCTACCCAATGACAGACCTAGAAACAATGGAACTACTAGACTAGAGACTGAAATTTTTGAAACCAAGAGCCATAATAAATCTTTCCTTTTTTAATTTGATTTTCTCAGGTATTTTGTCACAGTGACAGAAACCTCACCAATACAGAAAAGTATAATTTACTGAACACAATTTATAATTCTTTTGGAGTATCATAGAGCTATAACTTTTCAGATTCAATGGATTTGAGTTACTCTAATCATAATCTGTGTTGGAATTGTCAAAATTGGGCCAATTAGAGCTGTTATGGTTTAGATTTAAAATGCAACCCCCACAATCATGTTTGGAAGGTAACTGGATTATGGGGATAGCATGACTGCCTTGCTGTGGAAAACAAAGTCTGGTCAGAAGAGAGACATCAATGGGGGTGTGGCATGGAACCATTTATCTCCCTCCCTACCTCCTCACTTCTCTCTATATTTCCTGGCTACCAGGAGTTGAGCACATTTTCTGTCCACCATGTTTTTCTGCCTTGAAGCCAATTAGCTATAGACCAAAAACATGAGGCAATATAAACTTTACCTTCATGTTTTGTCAGATATTTTGTCCCAGCCACAAGGAAGGTGACTAAGACAAGAGCTATTTGAAGATGGCATTTTAAAAATTTTATTTATTGATTTTTTTGTAGACATCTTAGTATTTTTTCTTTTTTTGGGCAAGTGATGAGCTAGGGAATCAAACCCAGAGCCTTGGCCTGCTCCCGACCAAGCCGCCATCGCTCAAGTGCCGGGAGGCAGCCTGGGCCCCCGATCCACCGTGGGAAGGAGAGCCACGCCTGCTCCCAACCCAGCCGCCACTGCTCAAGTGCCAGGAGGCAGCCTGGGCCCTGATCCACCATGGGAAGGAGAGCCACGCCTGCTCCCGACCCAGCCGCCATCGCTCAAGTGCCGGGAAGACAGCCTGGGCCCAGATCCACTGTGGGAAGGAGAGTCACGCCTGCTCCTGATCCAGCTGCCATCGCTCAAGCGCCAGGAAGGCCTCTGAACCACCATAGGAAATCCCCACCACACTCTCAGACCTCCTGACTGTGCCAGTCTTTGGACCCACTCTGCAGAGGCAGAGGTGGTCATCAAGGGTATTTTTCTGAGTTCCCAACTTTGAACATCTTTAAAGAAAGGGCGTGGGAAACCTGTAATAGAACGTTGTGGAGTTCAACCATTCAGAAGGTTGGGGAACTCAATCTGGGCCTTGCAGCCCGAGGTCAGTCAGCGTCATGGGGTTCAGCCATCAGCTGAGATCAGGGGTATTGTAGCCTTGCTCTGTCTGAGCCATTAAATGGTAAATAAATTATACTGAAATTTTGTTCACTGATCAGGGGTATTGTAGCCTCGCTCTGTCTGAGCCATTAAATGGTAAATAAATTATACTGAAATTTTGTTCACTGCAGACATGTTCTGGACTGCTTCTTGATTTCAATTTAATTCAAATGATTTAAGGGTGATAGACTAGTGACTACCACCGGTGGTCAGTGTGAAAGTTGTGCCTGATCTTAATGTGTTGCTGATTGTATCAGTTGGGATTAAAGCATTGCAGTTGATTTGATGAGCTGTTTTCTCTGATGTTATGAAGATGAGAATGTCTGTGGGTCGTTAGAGACACAGAAGCTAGGGCACAACTATATCAGGAAGATTTGGGTGATAATCCAGAGATTAAACCAAGGACAGTCCGACAACAAAAATAAAAATGAGAAAACACTTAAGCAAGACACAAAGACAGACTTTCAGCTTACCAATGGCAAACACTAGGGCAAATGAGGATGAAATGGCCGATAGTGAACCACCAGGACGCCCTGAACTCAAAACACAGGAAGTAACAAAACAGATCAATCAGGCTCTAGAAAAATTCAAAACAGAAATAATTTCCCAGATAACCATAGAGAGATAGTGAGCAAAATGGAAGTTGTGATTTGAGACTCTAGAGCAGAAACTGACAAAAAAATAGATGAGCTTGGGACCATGATAGAAGCCATGAAGGCCCAGCATTAGAAAGAAATGGAAAAAATAAACACCCAAAATAGGAAAGAAATGGAATCCATAAAACAGATTCAAACAGATATCCAGGAGATTAAACACTCCATAGAAAGTGTACCCAACAGAATAAAAGAATGCGAAGACAGACTCTCAGCTATAGAAGATAAGATTGCAGTCAGTGACCATGAAAAGAGAGGTCTCTTAAAAACAGTAAGAGAGCATGAGAAATCGATCCAACAACTCCTAGATGATGCAAAGAAAATCATAAGACTGATAGGAATACACGAAGTAGCAGGAGAAAATACAAATGACTTTAAAAAGCTGTTTGCAGAATTAATGACAGAAAACTTCCCAAACAGAGGGGAAGAATTTGACATTCAGATAACTGAGGACTAGAGGACCCCAACTAGCTACAATCAAAACCAATCTACACCTAGACATATAATAATCAAGATCCCAGAAACCCAACAGAAGAACAAAATACTACAAGCAGTAGACTGCAGAACCTCGAAAAGCTGTTGCTACTATCGATGTATAACATACTATTATTAGTCTTTTTATATAAATATAAATATATATACCTATATATATATAAATTGAATTTTGAGAAACTTTAATGGTGTGCCACCTTTGGAAAAAGTTATCCCAATTTACTGTGTTGCGTTGGCATTGTACAGAAATGGACAGCCATAGTGGTATAGAAATGTTAATTTATTATTATTTTTATTTTTTTTCCATGTGTACAGGGGTAACACATCGTACTAAATATGTAAGGTCATATCTACGTGGGTTTGATTACAGAAACTAATAAAGTATTCTCTAAATAATGAAAAAAATAATAAGATAAGACTATAAGAGCAAGAAGCAATTTAAATATGTTAAGGGACCATTTTCATCTTCAGAATTAAGGATTATTTTCATCTTACATCATTGCCTTTTCTCTTTTACTTTCCTTTTTAGTTTTATTTTAGGATTCCCTATTTTTAATGTTCATA
>NW_022900938.1:34373687-34386312 GCF_012274545.1 Fukomys damarensis | reverse complement strand
AATGGAATGTGCTGAATGTCTATAATTTTGTTCAGATGACTGCAGAACCTCGAAAAGCTGTTGCTACTATCGATGTATAACATACTATTATTAGTCTTTTTATATAAATATAAATATATATACCTATATATATATAAATTGAATTTTGAGAAACTTTAATGGTGTGCCACCTTTGGAAAAAGTTATCCCAATTTACTGTGTTGCGTTGGCATTGTACAGAAATGGACAGCCATAGTGGTATAGAAATGTTAATTTATTATTATTTTTATTTTTTTTCCATGTGTACAGGGGTAACACATCGTACTAAATATGTAAGGTCATATCTACGTGGGTTTGATTACAGAAACTAATAAAGTATTCTCTAAATAATGAAAAAAATAATAAGATAAGACTATAAGAGCAAGAAGCAATTTAAATATGTTAAGGGACCATTTTCATCTTCAGAATTAAGGATTATTTTCATCTTACATCATTGCCTTTTCTCTTTTACTTTCCTTTTTAGTTTTATTTTAGGATTCCCTATTTTTAATGTTCATACAGAGATTTCTTTAACTGAAATACAGAATAGTTTATTTGGTGCGAAAAGCTATAATAGTACACAGGATCCTAATGAGATAATTAACAATGTGAAATAGGAAGTAAAGGGCTAAAGGTGTAGGGAAAGTGGGAACGGTGGGGGAAAGGTAATAAGGGAGAGGAAAAAAAATATGAGAAACTGAAAAAATGGAAATAAAGTGCTTGTAAATGGGGAGGGGAGGAGGGGGTGAAGGGAGGGCAGGAACAAGGGGAAAAAATGAGAATCAAGACCTATTATGTAAAGGTACAGAATCCCAATGATGAATCTAACTGTATTGTATACCTAGATTGTACCAATAAACTCAATAAAGAAAAAACAAAACAAACCCAGAGCCTTATGCATGCTAGGCAAGTACTCTGCCACGGATTCACTGAGCCACATCCCCAATATGGAAAGTGTTTTCTTTCTTGCACAATAATATGTTGCAGATCAGTCTTCATTTCTCTTGCAATAAACATGGGCTTAGCTATTCTCTAGAATACTAGCTTGTATTAATGAGCAATATTATTTAGAAAAAGTCAACAAGCACGATTCTTAAACTCATAGACACAGTTTCCTCTCTAAAATAAGGCCTGTAATATTATTTTAGGCCCTCAAGTTTATAAACTATGTAATCTATATCTATATAAATTTATCACTGTGCATGATGGCACAAGCCTGCAATCCCAGATATTCAAGAGGCTGAGGTAGTTGGATTGCTCCAATCTCAGAGTTGTAGGCTGATGTGTGCTGTGCACATCAGGTGATCACACTAAATTTGACATCGGGGAGCAAGGAACACCAGATTACCTAAGGAGAGGTTAACTGGCTCAGGTCAGAAATGTATTAATTAGATAACATATAAATTATTCTACTAGTTTCTTTATCCAAAGCTTGGCATGGATTATAACACATCACAGAGATTTAACTCAATTAGAGTAGAAATCAATTACTTGGTGTGTGTAAGGTCCATACTGGGGGAAAAAAACAAATAAGCCCACTGATCCCATGAAACTAAAGAATGAACTACAATTTAATTAAATTAGCATTCATTATGAGACTTTTTATTTTTAGTTTTGTATTTGTCAGATTTGGGTATTAAGATCATGCTGTCTCATAAAATGAGTTGATAAGTGCTCTCTTTTACCCTATGCTTTTAAAGAATTTATGGAAGATCATGCTACTTATTCTTCAAAATTATCTGAGCCTGGAGTTTTACAGTGCAAAGACTTTATAGTTATAGTTATAGATCTAGATGTAAGACTATTTTGTCTACTTATATGTTAATTTTTTCAGTAATTTGTCCTTTTCACCTAAATTTCCAAATATATTAACATACTGGTATTCAGAATATCCTGGTACCTTCATGTGAGATCTATAATGATGCCTCCTTCTTTATTTTTGGTAAAAGTAGTTTGTACCTTGTCTTTCTTTTCCTGGCAGTTCTTACTAGGAATTTATCAGTCTCAAAAATCAAAGAATGTGCTTGAAGTTTCATTTTTCTAAATGTACTTATATTCTATTTCTTCATTAACTTCTAGTTTTAATGTTATATTTCCATCTTCTATGAGCTTATTGTTTTTTCATTAATTTCTAGTTTTAACATTTTTTTTTTTTCTTGGTACCTAGGATCAAATTTGGGACCTTGCACTTGCAAGGCAGGTGGCATCCCTGAGCTAAATCCCTGGCCCAACCTTTACTATTTCTATCTTCCAATGTCCATGAAGTTATCCTGCCATTATTTTTACAATGTCTTAAAACAGATTTTTAGGTCATTGTTTTTTGGGGAATTCTTCTCTTGTAATATATCCATGTAAAGCTCCAAATTTCAACCTGAACACCTTATCCCACAATTAGTTGCTTTTCATGATAGGGATTGGACCTAGAGCCTTGATCATGGTAAACATATGTTCTACCACTGAGCTTCAACCCCAGCCCCTACAATTTTTTTTGTTTTCTTTTGTTCTGTTTGAGACAGGGTCTCAGTATGTAGTTCAGGCTGGCCTTAAACTTTCTATCATTACGTAGTCCAGGCTGGCATCAAAATCACAGCAATCCTCCTACCTCAGCCTCCCAAGTGCTGAGATTACAAGTGTGTGCCACCACACCCGGCTAACCCCTACAAGTTTTGTTATATCTTTTTGTTGTTGTTATAGATACCATTTAACTGAAAATAATTCTAATTTCCAATATAGTTTGTGCTTTGACTCAAGGATATTTTAGAACTCTATTGTTTAGCACTAGGAATGTAAATTAGTGAAAGAATGCATGCCTAGCATATGAGAGGCCCTGGGTTTGACCACTAGCACTGTATATGGCATAATTTTCAAAGGTATACATATTGTTACACCTTTACAGTGGGTCTCATATGGCTCTTAAACTCTTTCCTGTATTCTCCATCCTCATTTCTCTGTTCAGGTCTCTTCTTCTAAATTACTTCTGAACAAAACAGCCAAGATAAAATACAGAATATTTGAATCTCACTTTTTTTTATTTAACAAAATATCCTAGAAATTAATTTAATGTTACAGCCTGTGTTTAAAAAATGTGGGGATTTATCACAGTTTAGTCAATCATTCCCTCTTAAAAGACATATGAATATTTCCAATCTTCTGCTACTAAAAATATGATAGTAATAAATAGAATAAATCATTCTGAATATTCTCATTAAATTTTATTTTACAAATAGAATTGGTCTTTAAAACGTTAACTGTATATAGCATACAGGTAACTAATGCCAAATCCTTTCCACAAAATGGTATCATTTTGCATGCCTACAAGTAGGACATGAGAAAGCCAACTTTCCCCATGGCAACAGTTGAAAACTCATGAGTTTCAATTAGATAAGAAATTATGTACTACTGTACTTTTAATTCTTACCTCTTATATAATGAGTAACATTGAGTATTTCTTTAGTCCTTGGCTTAAAAGCATTTTGCTTTTTAAAGAAAAATCTGTTCACATCTCTGGTTCTTTTTCCCATAGGGTTATGGTGAACATTGAAATATCTTTTCAGAAACTATAAATTTACTATAGATAGTAATTGTTTCTATATATACAATACAAATATTCTCAGCTGTCATTTTTTTTACTTTGCTTAATGCATATTCCAGTTTTTTTCCATTTTTTTGTTCAGTAATCAACTGTAAGAAGATATATTACAGAAAAGTTCGTTCAAAAAGTAATGAAAAAGCTAAAGGGCAGGGTGCTCTGCCTAACATGGGTAAGGCCCTGGGTTGCATCCCTAGGAAACAAACAAATAAAACAAAGAAATAAAAGGATGCCTAAAGCAAATTTTAAAAATTAACAAAATGCAGAATCTTTGTGAGAAAAAATTTTAACACTCCAAAAAGTAGCAGAAGTAGATTTGAATAAATGTAAAATCATACCTCATCAAGAGTGATCCAACATAATAAAGATATTAAATCTACTAAAGTTAATTCAAGTTAATGCTAAAATACAAATTAAAGATAAGTATGTAAGCAAGGCAGACAAATTCTACAAAAGACTAGATTTTGCCATTATTAAAACATACTAGATAACTATCATAATTAAATGAATATGGATGGTATGCATATATGAATAGGTAGACCAGCAAAGGAGATTAAATGCCCCAAAATTAAGCCAAGTATAGATTTAGAAATTTTGTATGCACTAAAGATGTTAGAGGAAATGGACTTTTAATAACTATATAGCCATTTGGGAAAATAGATATTTAGAGCCATATCTAAACACAATACATAAGCATAAACGCCAAGTGGACCTGAGATCTAAATGTAGTATGAAATGATGCAACAAATGAAAGAAGTCATATATTAATTTTGTTTTCCTTTCCTTTCCTCCCTTTTCTTTCCTTTCCTCCTTCTTCCTGTCCTTCTTTCCTCCCTCCCTTCCTTTTCTTCTTTCTCTCCTGTACTACCTTCTTTCCTTTTCTTGCTAGGGATGAAACCTGAGATTTCATGTACAGTAGGGAATGCTCTATCATGGAGCCTCTATTCATTTCTTATTAACTTAGGTGCTGGAGAATATTTTATGAATAGCATGCAAAATCCACATATGCTAAAATAAAAAAACTGATAAATTTGATATATAAAAATAAAAAATTTTGCATAGCAAAAAACACCATAAGTCTGAAAAAAAGTGACAAACAGGGAAAAAAATAATTTTCAACCTATACTACAGACAAAAGGCTAATATTTCTAACTTATTAAACAAGGAAAAAAAAGTGGGCCAGGGATCTAGCCCAATGGTTCTGCGACCTGCCTTGTAAGCGCAAGGATTCGAGTTCAATCCCTGGTACCAAAACTAACAAACAAAATGTGTTTAAAAAAATAAACAAGGAATAAAGATCAAAACCAATAAAAAGCAGATAAGTCATTAATAGATGATTTAGAAAAATGACACGAAATATACATAAAAATGTGTTCAATTTTACTTTCACAAGACAAATGTAAATTAAAATGACACTACTTCTCAACTGTCAGTCCAATAAACTCTCAAAAACTTGATAGTATGTTCTGTGTTAGTTTGGCTGGGGAAAACAGGAATTTACTACTTGCTGGTAGGAATATAGAGAATAATTTTTCATATGTAAAGTACATAGGTATTTATCCCTTTTTGTTTTGTTTTAGGGCTTTTTATTTTGAGGCAGGTTCTTGATATATAGTGGAGAATGGCCTTGAGCTTTGGATATTCCTTCCCTCAGTGTCCTGAGTGCTGAATTTATAGGCATGTGCCACCATGTCCAACTCTGATTACTCCTATTTCTAGAGTTCACCATGAAGATATATCTCCAAAAGTATAAAAATGTTTATGTACCAGGTCATACATTGTTATTATATAGAATATGATACAGAACTGGAAAAAATGTAAATGTTCATACATTAGTTAGCAAAAGGATGGAATACCCATACTCTGAACATCATACATTATGAAGCTGTAAAAAAAAAAAAAAAAGATGAAAATGACTATGAACATATAAGGAGGGATTTCAGGGACTTATTAGGAAAAAATTTTTTTATAAGGCACATAAACATAGGTGTGTCAAACTCATTTATTCTTTAGAATATTTCTATTGATTAATTTTTAATTTTATGAGTTTTATTAAATAATGAGTGCTTAACAGAAAAAAAGATGAAAATAAAGCACTGCATTTTTAATATTTATAAAAAAGCATCAAAATTTTCAACATTGGTTTTTGGTGTTACTAAGTCTAAAAAAGAACATCAAAAATAAAAACCTACATAAACTATAATGAAAACATCAATAGCACACTACAAAAAATAATCTTTACTTCAATTATCACACCTAAGGCAGTCACACATGACAAAAGCATGCTTCATACACATGCATCGCTTCCATTGATAGCATATGTTTTGGTCTCGTGGCCTTTCTACAGGACACACTTGACATCTTGCTGGTCTTGCTGTTTTTTCAAGAGGTTCCTATTATACAATATGTAGCTAACAGGAACATAAAATATCAATGAAATATTAAATTCTTAATATGTATTGCATATTTAGAATAAACATCACATTCAGCTGTTTGTTTGCTTACAAAACCTAAAAGATAACATCAGAAATAAAAACTTATGTGAACTACAATAAATATACCAAAAGAATTCTACAATAAAAATAATCTTTGCTTCATTTGTCACACCAAGGCAGTCTTCACATATGAAAATTGCATGTTCCGTACACAAGTGTCACTTACACTGAGAGAACATATGTTTTGTTTTCCTGGCCTTTCCTGTAGGGCAGTTGATATCTTTTTGGTTTTACTGTCATCACAGTAGGTCATTGGGATGTGGCATCTGTCTGTTCATCTGAGTCACCAGCTCACCAGTATGCTCCACAATTTTTTTGTTTAGTTCCTTGTGCAGAAACATTTTGTTTTTCCTTTGCTGTAAATGCTATCTTATGAGTCCTAGTCCTAATCTTCTAAGAAAAGTTCTCTGTGGTATTTTGAACTTGTTATTTTCTTTATAAAGTATCAAACTATATATGCCATTCATGTTTAGGACTGAGTAAAACACAACCATTGCCTAATGCTTTGTGCTGCAAGTGACATTATAATTGCTACATAACTCATGGAGAACATCTACTCTGCCTTTGGTTTTGTTGTAGAAAGTTCCCATCTCAGGCTTTCAGTTTGTTGAGGTTCCCCTATTGATATTTCCAACATGGTTGCAATGTTGACATTAGCATTATCAGTTAGTTTTTCTTTGCCATATAAGAGGTCAATATAAATCTTTCTGAAATGCAAAGAGTGTACTATATGACTCTGTTTTGAGACTGCAACAATTGGAATTTCTGCTTCATTCCTGTGTATAGTTCCTATGCTGGTCAAATTGTGCTCTGTTAGCAAATGTAAGATTGATTGGAAACTGGTAAACCAATTGTTGAATGTCACATTCTAATTAGTTTGGGAGATAAGAGCAACAAGTTTGTTTATACCATCATTCAATTTATTACTCTATGAATAAGGACCTGGTAGCTGAGTTCCACGATAAATTTCTAATTTGAAAGTATAATAAGTCTCTGCATCTATAAAGACATACATTTTTATGCCATATTTTGACGTTTTTTTTTAGGGGGGGGCAGTCCCTGAAGCTATAGCAGCCATGAAATGGTGCAAAATGTTCAATAGTCATGTATTTGGATGGTGCATGAACTGCTTGGCAATTATTCACAAGTCTACCAGTTTATCAGTTTTCTTTCTTGGCAGGTGATTTGTCATCAAGCCTCAGACAATTGTGAAAGAAAGCAAATCTCCTTGGTGTCATTGTTATTCTACAAATCTTAAGCCCATACCCACTGCTTTTTTTAAGAAGTCCTTTACATTCCTGCAATTACCATGAGAATGCCCTGCTAAGTACAGTAAACATATGAATGATGCTTTCAGTTCAACTAGTGAGGTGTCATAATAAATACATTTCTGAGGATGGCCATTTGTGTATACAGAATGTTTTACTTGTATATCAACCTTTGTGTATATTGTAGTCAAGGTCTGTGAGAGAACAGATTTAATACAGGACACATAATTTACAAGATTATTTTATAATATTAACCCAAAAAGTCAAATGCAAAGGACTGCAAGAGATCTGTCTACACAATAGAGACCCAAAGAATCCAGCAGAGGGCCTGGATCCCAGGGTGATGTCCTCCAAAGTTCAGCTGACGGCCTAGAGCCCAAGGCAATGTCTTCCACGAGTCCAGCCGTGAAGCTTTTTTTTTGAGTCCAGGTCTCACTAGGTTGCCCCTGCACTTGCAGTCAGTCTCCTGAATAGCTGGCATTTATGTACCTGGGCCTGTTTCTAAGTCCTTATTTTAAACTGGGACGGTGCACCCCTGTAACACAGGACGGAGGCTGAGGCAGGAAGACT
The DNA here is from genome assembly GCF_012274545.1 of Fukomys damarensis. NCBI lineage: Eukaryota > Metazoa > Chordata > Mammalia > Rodentia > Bathyergidae > Fukomys > Fukomys damarensis. The sequence continues at coordinate 34,378,372 of NW_022900938.1, read as the reverse complement.
GCTGAATTTCCGGCCATCCTGGCCACACAGTGAGTTCAAGGCCAGCCTGAACTACATAGCAAGACCATGTCCCCAAAAAACAAACAAACAAACAAAACCAGGAGCTGTTAGGAGTAACTTCATCCTGTTCTGCTACCTACAGAGGCTGGACTGGGACTGGACCTCATTCCCTGGGATGGCCTCCAGAGAGCATTCAACCTGCCCTCAGCAAGACAAAACACAAGCCAGGGAGCTGGTTAGAGCAGGGTTTCTTTTTATTCCTTGTTGGTTTAAAATGGCTAATCAGAATAAAAAATAAATGGGCCTCTGTCTTCCCTATGTGGGGGTTGGAACCCAGTGTCCTCTCTACCCAGCACCATACTGAGTGGACAGCGGGAGGGGCCCAGGCCTGCCGTCCTTCTGTCTATTCCGTTTTTGGCATTTGATTAAAAATATTGCATTTTGGAAAAAAAATGGCAATGTCTGATGCAAGTCTGTATCAAGGCTCTGCACTAGGAAGACCCAAAAACCAGGAAGCTAGTGTGTGCTAGCAGGGTGAAGGATTTGTACACCTGGCTCAGGATCTCCACTGAAACTAGGAAGCGACACTCAAGGTGAAGACCAGAGTTCTGCTGAAAAGAACAGCAGCCATCTCTGGTAACAGTGAGGACCTGAGCTCTTCTGAAGACAAGAACAGCTGAGTTGGTATCAGGAAAACCAGCTGTGGCAAGCTTCTCCAGGAAAATCAACAGCATACAATATTCTCCAGTTCTCCTTGTATACCACTAGCAACAATTCTCAGGTGGGTCTTCCACATCCAGAACCACACTCAGTTCAGCTGGGTGTTCCATGTTCACTATAAATTTTTCCCCAGAATATCTGGTAGCATTTCATCTGTCACAATTTCCAATATTGAATAGCAGTGCTGGAATTCTGTCCAACAGATTTCACCCCTGCCAAGATCCTCACTATATTTTCGGACCTAGTTCTAACACTGGATCATTCCATTTGCTTGTGTGACCATTTGCAACATTTCAACTAGTCAAATCTGCATTCACATTGCTGTTTTGTCATCTGAATCAAGTAGGTCTGCATTCCTTGTGTCTGTATCAGTCGATTCTTGCTCCATTTCACTGTCACAAGAACTTTTGCTCATGTGGCCAACGTCAAACTAATCATTATCATCAACCAACCTCACCACTCTTCTGTTATGAAAACATGTATTTTCCCATAATAGATCATTTTCATCATCCATGCATGAGTAATCTGATGATTCACTTTTGACTTCCTCCAAAACTTACAAATCTGGTTTTTCATGTGCCATTGTACTCAATTGGGTTATTTCTACCAGAGAAATCAAAAGGAAAGAAAACTTTTTAAACAACAAATCCTAGGGCCAAGGATTTAGCTCAGTGGTTCAGCTGCCTGCTTCACAAGCGAAAGGTCCCGAGTTCAATTCCTATAACCCGCCCCCAAAAAATCCTAGGGGGGTGTGAGTATATTATATATACCCCATATGATACTCAGGTAAATGTAAGCAAAAATCTATTAGGCAGAGTATAATTTGGGTGAAAATCCCATTTTGACACTTTTGCACAGGTGAACACACTTTGCCAACATACCAAGCAGGTAAACACAAAGATTGCTTCCTGTATCCTTCAGAGAAGAGTACTGAGATTTATAGCTGGCTATTATTATGCTAAAGTAAACATTTACAGTAGAAAAGTAAGGGATGGGTTTTTTAAACCCAGTGTTTTTTGAAAGAAAATGTAAAAGAAAGGGCATATACTGTATTTAACAACTATCTTCCTTAAAAGAAGATAAGTGTCTAAATACACAGAAATGTACCTCTGCTTACTTCTTAAAAAGAAAAACAAAAATCATACCTGATATAGGAAACAGAAACTAGTGAACCTAGAGAGAAAACGAAGAGACAGAACACAACTTGGAAAAGGGAAGGGGACAATTTGCACTTTTTCCCCAGCTCCTGGCTCACAGCTCATGAGAAAGGAAGACTGAATCTATAGAGACAAAGTGAAAGCAGGGGGCTCCAGAGAGCTCTAGGGAGGAATGAAGCAGGAGAACTGACCAGTGGATGCTGCCAGATACAACAGCTAGTGAATGATTTCACTCAAAGCACCCACCATTTGCCCTGGAGACAGCACTCTATGGGGACACCATTTCAGGGAGGGGTAGTGACTGTTTGAACCTAGGACTCAGTGCAGTCATGAAATAGCCTCAACTCAGGGCTCACAGTGTTATGTTCCCACGATGACTGGGTGAAGGACAGCCACAGAAGACAGCTGTGGTCAGCAAGAGACCTCCCCTGAGGGGTTCAAACAAAGAAGTATAGGCCCCACCCTCACGGCTAGAGACCAGACATAGCCTGAATTACTCTGGATTTGAAAGTCACACAATTGGTGAATTCACCCTAATCCTACTACCTGTTTGTGCCTACATCCAGCCTGGATCTAGGGTTTGACATCCTTCTTCATCTACCAGTGTGAGCAAGGACATGTCGTGACTTTGACACTGCCCCAAAATTGTAAATCCCAGAAAAAAACCATACATTCAAAATCAGAGAAATTGCTTTTCTTTTTTTTTTCGTATTGGGGATTGAACTCAGGACCTTGCACGTGCAAGGCAGGTGGCGGAACCATGGAGCTAAATCTCGGCACTATTTTTTGTCATTGTTCTTCTGTTTTGTTTTAGGGGTTTTCCTTTGGTTTGTTTGTTTTTGTGATATATTCTTTGTTTTTAGTTTTTCTTTTTTCTCTTCTTTCCTTTCCTCATTTCTTTATTAATATTAAAGCTTAGGGAATTTTCCTTTATTCTTCTTCCTTGCTTCTGAACACTTTTTTCTTTATTTTTTCCTCCCTTTAATTTTTTTCTTATTTTTACACTTTAATTTCTTCCTTTTTGCCTTTTAAAAAATCTTTTTAAGACTTTTAGACTTAATTGACAAATTCAGTAGAGTAGTTTAGATATAAGGTCAACACTCAAGAGTCAATAGCCTTCTTTTACACAAATAACAGACTCACTGACAGAGAAATGAAGGAAATAATTCCTTTCATAATAGCATACCCCAAAAATGAAATATCTAAGAATTAATTTAATAAAGATAGCAAAAGACCTCTACACCAAAAACTATAGCACTCTGAAAAAAGAGATCGAAGAGGATATCACAAAATGGAAAGACATCCCTTGTTCCTGGGTAGAAAGAAATAACATAGTGAAAATTGCCATACTTCCAAAACTGCTACACAGATTCAATGCAATCCCAATTGAAATTCCAACAGTATCTTTCACAGAACTAGAGAAAACAATCCAAAAATTAATTTGGAAGCAGAAGAGACCTAGAATAGTCAAAGCCATTCTAGGCAACAGAGACATGGTAGGGGGTAATACAATTTTAAAACTATACTACAAAGCCAGTGTGATTAAAAAACAAAAACAATGTTGTACTGGCAAAGAAACAGAACCGAGGATCAGCAGAAAAAATCAGAAAATGCAGAAACACCTCCTGACATACTCAGCTACCTCACCTTTGACAAAAAGAGCCAACCATCCTCAGTGGAGTAAAGATAGGCTCTTCAATAAATTGTGTTGAAAAAACTGGATTTCAACCAGCAAAAGATTAAAACTAGACCCCTATCTTTCACCATGCACTAAACTAAAATAGAAGTGGATTAAAGATCTAAATAGAGGCCGCCATCGCTCAAGTGCCAGGAGGCCTGGGCCCTGATCCACCATGGGAAGGACAGCCATGTCTGCTCCTGACCCAGCTGCCATCGCTCAAGCACAGGGAAGGCCCCTGAACCACCATAAGAAACCCCCACCGCACTCTCAGACCTCCCGACTGTGCCAGTCTTTGGACCCACTCTGCAGAGGCAGAGGTGGTCATCAAGGGTATTTTTCTGAGTTCCCAACTTTGAACATCTTTAAAGAAAGGGCGTGGGAAACCTGTAATAGAACGTTGTGGAGTTCAACCATTCAGAAGGTTGGGGAACTCAATCTGGGCCTTGCAGCCCGAGGTCAGTCAGCGTCATGGGGTTCAGCCATCAGCTGAGATCAGGGGTATTGTAGCCTCGCTCTGTCTGAGCCATTAAATGGTAAATAAATTATACTGAAATTTTGTTCACTGCAGACATGTTCTGGACTGCTTCTTAATTTCAATTTAATTCAAATGATTTAAGGGTGATAGACTAGTGACTACCACCGGTGGTCAGTGTCAAAGTTGAGCCTGATCTTAATGTGTTGCTGATTGTATCAGTTGGGATTAAAGCATTGCGGTTGATTTGATGAGCTGTTTTCTCTGATGTTATGAAGATGAAAATGTCTGTGGGTCGTTAGAGACACAGAAGCTAGGGTGCAACTATATCAGGAAGATTTGGGTGATAATCCAGAGATTAAACCAAGGACAGTCCGACAACAAAAATTAAAATGAGAAAACACTTAAGCAAGACACAAAGACAGACTTCCAGTTCACCAATGGCAAACACTAGGGCAAATGAGGATGAAAAGGCCGATAGTGAACCACCAGGACGCCCTGAACTCAAAACACAGGAAGTAACAAAACAGATCAATCAGGCTCTAGAAAAATTCAAAACAGAAATAATTTCCCAGATAACCATAGAGATAGTGAGCAAAATGGAAGTTGTGATTTGAGACTCTAGAGCAGAAACTGACAAAAAAATAGATGAGCT
>NW_022900938.1:34337181-34372943 GCF_012274545.1 Fukomys damarensis | reverse complement strand
AAAAGAAGCCCATAGACTGAAAGTGAAAGGATAGAAAACAATTCTCCATGTGACAGGAGCCCAGAAAAAAACAGGGGTAGCCATCTTATTTGCAGACAAAGTAAATTTCAAACCAAAACTGATTCTAGTATTAATGATATAGGACGGTACTGTATCATACCTCTGTGAATGTAAAATATCTAGTACCTGCTTTATGATACATAGTAGTGACTGTGCTTTATCAGAGCTATAGTTAATGATATTACTCTAGAATGTTCTCTTTCCAGATGATGATTAAGGTGCTTTAAAAAAAATGGTGCCAGGTACCACAATAGCAACAGAACTTTGCTGTTTTCTGGATATTATTCTTTTCTTTTTTTTTTTCAATGGAATGTGCTGAATGTCTATAATTTTGTTCAGATGACTGCAGAACCTCGAAAAGCTGTTGCTACTATCGATGTATAACATACTATTATTAGTCTTTTTATATAAATATAAATATATATACCTATATATATATATAAATTGAATTTTGAGAAACTTTAATGGTGTGCCACCTTTGGAAAAAGTTATCCCAATTTACTGTGTTGCGTTGGCATTGTACAGAAATGGACAGCCATATTGGTCTAGAAATGTTAATTTTTTTATTTTTATTTTTTTTCCATTTTTACAGTGGTAGCGCACTGGACTAAATATGTAAGGTCATATCTACATGGGTATGATTACAGAAACTAATAAAGTATTCTCTAAATAATGAAAAAAAGAATAAGATAAGACTACAAGAGCAAGAAGCAATTTAAATATGGTAAGTGACCATTTTCATCTTCAGAATTAAGGCTTATTTTAATCTTACATCATTGCCTTTTCTTTTACTTTCCTTTTTAGTTTTATTTTAGGATTCCTATTTTTAATGTTCATACAGATATTTCTTTAATGAAATACCGAATAGGTTCTCTGGTGTGAAAAGCTATAATAGTACACAGGATCCTAATGAGATAATTAATAATGTGAAATAGAAAACAAAGGGCTAAAGGTATAGGGAAAGTGGGAAGGGTGGGGGAAAGGTAATAAGGGAGAGGAAAAAAATATGAGAAACTGAAAAAATGGAAATAAAGTGTTTGTAAATGGGGAGGGGAGGAGGGGCTGAAGGGAGGGTAGGGACAAGGGGGAAAAATGAGAATCAAGACCTATTATGTAAAGGTACAGGATCCCAATAATGAATGTAACTGTATTGTATACCTAGATTGTACCAATAACCTCAATAAAAAGGAAAAAAAAAAAAGAAAGCAAATCCTAAGTAGTATCGCATCTAAAAAAATGTTTTAAGTCACAAAAGTGTGGAATTACTTCAAATCTAACATGCAAGAAGAAACATATTTTTCTTTATTATATTTTGTTTGTAGTGATACTAATTTTTTAAAGTAAACCAAACATAGCGTTCTTCAAAAAACAAAAAAATAAAGATCTAAATAGAAACACTAAACTTGCTGGAAGATAAGTTAGGTAGAACTCTCAAAGACATTGGTTATAGGAAAAGACTTTATGAACAAATCCACAGTAGCACAGGAACTAGCACAAAGAATCAACAAATAGGATCTCATCTTATTAAAAAGCTTCTCCACTGCAAGAGAAATCACCAATAGAGCTAGGACAACCTACAACATGGGAAAAAATTTTTACCAGCGGTTCCTCAGACAAAGGTCTACTATCTAAAATATATAATGAACTCAAACTGAAGGTGTAAATAAGATCCAAATGGTATAACTGACAATGTGAAATAGGAATAAAAGGGCTAAATGTGTAGGGAAAGTGGGAAGGGTAGGGAAAAGGAAATAAGGGAGAAGAAAAAATGAAAAACAAACTTTTTGTAAATAGGGAAGGATAGAGGGGGTGAAGGGAGGGCAGGGGTATGGGGAGAAAATGAGAACTAAGACCTGGCATGTAAAGGTACAAGATCCCAATGATGAATATAACTGTACCGTATACCTAAAAAGTACCAATAAACTCAATGGCAAAAAAAAAAAAAAAAAATCTGACCTCCCCCAAATATAAAGACCCAATTCAAAAATGGACATCTGAAATGAATAGGCATTTCTCAGACAAACAAGTAAAAGCAGCAAATAAATATATGAAAAAATGTTCAACATCAATGGCCATTTGAGAGATGTAGATGAAAACAACACTGAGATTCCACCTCACCTCAGAAAGAATGCCTGCTATCAAGAAATTGACCAATAAGAAATGCTGGCAGGGTTGTGGGAAGAAAGAAACACTTTTCCATTGATGTTAGGAGTATAGACTGTGCAACCACTGTGGAAGTCAATATGGAGATACTTCAAACAACTAGGATTAAAGGCCCTACCTGACTCAGCTATCCCTCTGCTGGGTATCTTTCCAAAAGAATTAAAAGAATCATACCACAGCGATTTATGCGCACCCATGTTTATAGTGGCACAATTTGTGATAGCTAAAATTTGGAAACAGCCCAACTGACCATCAGTTGTAAAGTGGATAAAGAAGATGTGGTTTTTCTATAAAATGGAATATTACTCAGCCATAAAGAATGAGAAATTAGATTCATTCATAGGAAAATGGATACATATTGAAGATATACTCCTAAGTGAAATAAATGAGGCACACATGTGTAAATACCAAATAGTTTCTCGGGTCTGAACAAACTATAATAGTACATAGTTTGCATAGTGGCACAGTTTGCAGTAGGTAAAAATTAGAAACAGCCCAATGGCCCATCAACTGGAAACTGGGTAAAGATGTGGTTTTTCTATAAAATGGAGTACTACTCAGCCATAAAGAATGTGAAACTAGAGACATTTATAGCTAAATGGATGCACACTGAGGCCATACTCGTAAATGAAATAAATAGGACACATATGTATAAATACCAAATCATTTCTCTTTGTGAAAAACTAAAAGTGTAAATAAGGTTCAAATTGTATAATTGATAATATGAAATAGGAATAAAAGGTCTAAAGGAGCAGGGGAAGTGAGAAGGGTAGGGGAAAGGAAAAAATATGAGAAAAAGAAAAAATGGAGCCAGGCATGGGGGCGCATGCCTATAATCCCAGCACTCAGGAGGCTGAGGCAAGAGGTTCACTGTGAGTTCAAAACCAGCCTGGGCTACATAGTGAGTTTCAGGTCAGTCTCACTGCATAGTGAGACCCTGTTTCAAATAAACCAAAAGAAAAAATGGAAGCAACATCTTTGTAAATAGGGAAGAGTGGATGGGGCAAAGGGAGGGTAGGGGAATGGGGAAAAAATAAGAACCAAGATACATCATGTAAAGGTAGAAGATCCTGATGATGAACATAACTACTGTATACCTAAAAAATACCAATAAACTTTATGAAAAAATATTTTTATTACTTATCAGTGTTTTGCATTACCTTTACCTAATACTATAAACATCCTTCTACTTCTGAATAAGATTCCTTATACTCCTTTTCTCTCTTCCTTTTCATATCACACTTAAAGGTTTCAAAGTTTTCCTTTTGCATTTCCCCATTCCCAAGCCCTATATTCTTAATAGTATAATCATAAAGCTTTATTTAATATTTGGATAGCTAGTTAATGCTGTAAAAATAATATTGAATTCTTTTCTGCCACTAGTGGAGATACAGCTGTCACATTTACTACAGTATATATTAGCTGTAAGTCAATAATTAGGTAGCTTTAATGTTTACTCCATAATTGTAGATTTCTTCTCTAGGATTATGAGCGGTCATATGGTACATTAATATCTAATTTGTCTTGGACAATATTACTACAGCTGATTCACATGATGTTATAGTGTCACATAATTGTCCCTACTTCTCTTTAAACCAACATTCTATTACTCTTGTGACATTAACAAACTAGAGCACATTCCCAGGGTACTTGGTTGTTGAGCTAGCTGCATTCTTACCTCCAAAATTAAGCAAGGTGGTTGGATCCCAGTGCTGTGGCAAAGGGTTATAGTTAGCAACACTCAAACTACATCCCTGAAAAGCAGCTAAAGAGATCTCTATACTAGGAACAAAGTCTATAGAATGTAAGCATTCACAAACCTCAGAACAAAACAAAACAAGAGAAACATGAGAAAGACCAGGCAACAAAAGTCCTTCCAAAACACCTCCAGAAGCCAATCTGGGAACACTGAGGGTAGAAGAGTATAGTCCACACACTCAATTTATTAAAAAAGATAACAGAGGTGGTTAGAAAATATATCAAAGAGGTACTAAGTAGGATCAGTGAAGATATAACTAAACAGATAATCAAAGTATTAACCAAAAAGATGCACAAGCTTTCAGCAGACATTAATAAAAACAAATCAATACAAAACATGAATGACAAGTTATCCACCAAATTAAGAGGCAACAAAAAGGTTTCAACTCGAAATCCAGGAGGTTATAAATGATATTGAAAGTATGAGCAGCAGGAGCAACTAAAGTGAGGAAAGAATTACAGAACTAGAAGGCAATGATACCTTTGAAAAGAACAAATACTTCCAAACACCTTAAAAACAACAAGAAAACATCAAAAACAGATCCAACAGCTGCTAGATGATGCAAAGAAGACGAATCTAAGAATAACTGGAATAAGAGAAAAATCAAAATACAACACAAATGGCATACAAAAAAATCTGTTCACAGAAATAATTGCCAAAAATTCCCCCAATATAGGTAAAGAAATAATCACACAGATAGTGAGACATATATAATCCCAAAACAGCTATGACTGAAAGAGATGTTCTCTGTGACACATTTATACTCAAAGGACCAGAAGTCTATCACAGGGACAAACTCTTAAAAACTGCTAGAGAAAGGGAATAAATCACATATAAAGGTAAATCCACTAGAAGTACAACAGCCTTTTTTCTCCATAAACCTTAAAGGCTAGAAGAGCTTGGAAAAAGTGTTTTAAGTCCTAAAAGATAAAATTTCCAACACCATCTTATGTATCCTGCAAAATTTTCCTTTAAAGTTAACAGAGAAATAAGGTATCTTCATGATAAGGAGCACCTCAAGAAATTCAGGACCACCAAACCAGCATTACAAAACATTCTCAAGAATATCCTAAAAAGAGACAATAAAGCTAATAATGCCAATAAGTCCAAAAGAATTACCTTGTGGAATAAGCAGTTAAGCAAAAGGAAAAAGAATAAGGTCATCAGCAAAAGGAAAATTACACAATGACAGGAATAAGTTCATACCCCTCAGTTATAACTCTCAATGTAAACAGTAATAATTTCCAATCAAAAGGCACACACTGGCAGAACAGATCAAGAAACAAACCAAACAATATACAGTACACAATAACTGTACTTAATTCAAAAACTCACAGATTAAAAATCAAAGGATGAAAAGCATTATTCCATGCAAAAGAAACCCAGAAAAAGGCAGTAGTAGCTATTATAATTTCAGATAAAACGGATCAAGCCAAGACTGATCAGAAAAGACAAAGAAGTTTACAACATAGTGGTTAAGGGGACAATTCAACAGGAAAAGATAACAATTATAAACATATACACACCAAATACCAGTGCAATCAACTTCATAAAACAAACAGTAAAGCATGGGAAAAATCAGATAAACACCAGTATAATTGTAATGGGGGACCTCAATACCCCACTGTCACAAATGGATGAACTAGACAAAAAAAAAAATCAACAAAGAAATATCAGAGTTGAGCCAAACTTCTGAACAAATGGACTGAATACCTGAGTCATTTTTAGGAAAATGAATGGACCTTGAGACCATAATGTTAAGTGAAGTAAATCAGACATACATGCTCAATATATAAATAAAGTGCAAAATAAAAGAATTAAAAAAGAGAAAGGTTACTGTAATCCAGCATGGACAATGTATCTAAAAGTGTACCTTATTTAGTATAATTGCCTTATGTGTTTTATATGTTCTTTGTCCAATTAGTCGGGCTATTCATCTGTATATGTGATAATTACCTTTATAAGAATTTATATAATAATAAATGAATCTAATGCTAGAAACAAAAACTAGAGGTAGAGGTAGAGTTGAAGGGGGAAAATTGAGACCAAAAAAATACAAACAATTCACAAATCAAAGAGTTGCTTCTTTAAAATAAACAAAAATAGAAAACCCCTTAGCCAGTCTGAGACAGACAGAGAGAGAGAGAGACAGAGATCCCAAATCAATGCAAATAGAAACAGAAAAAGTAAAATCACAAAGGATATTGCTGAAATCAAAGATTATCATCATCTACTTCACAAACCTGTGTGCCAAAAAATTGGAGAATTCAGAGGAAATGGAGATTACTAGATACATACACATTTTCAAAACTGAATTAGGACAGTTTAAAAACCATGAATAATCCAGTAACAGGCAATGAAACTGAAGCAGTAATAAATAACCTACCAACCAAGAAAAGCCCAGGTCAACATGGGTTCACTGCTGAATTTTACAAAAACTTCAATACTATTCAAGCTTTTTAATGAAATAAAAAAGAGGTACTCCCAAAGTCATTTGAACCAGACAAGGATTCAACCAAAAATGAGAACTATAGAACAAAATTTTAAATGAATATAGATGCAAAAATCCTCAACAAGAGACCAGAAAAAAGAATGTAATGCCATCATCAAAAAGATTATACATCAGGACCCAAGTAGGTTGCATCTCCTAGATGCAAGGATAGTTCAACATAGGAAAATCAATCAATTTAATGTATCACATAAACAGAAACAAGGACAAAAATCACATGATCATCTCAATAAATGCAAAAAAGGCCTCTGACAAGATTCAATATTACTTCATTTTAAAAAATGAAGAAAATAGTTTTAGAAGGATCTTAACTTCAATATAAAAGCCATTTATGACAAACCAGCCAACATCACATTAAATGGGAAAAAACTCAGTTTTCCCTCTAAAATCAGGAATAAGACAAGGATGTCTGCTATATCATCACTCATGCTCAACACAGTACTTGAAATATTAGCAAGAATAATGAGGCAAAAAAAAAAGAAGGGAAAAATAAAAGATAACTTTTAAAATTAATGGATCTTGCAGGGATAGTTACCAGAGATTGACCATAGGGCCTTCACACTGTGCAACAGCCAACCCTTTTTTAATTTTTTTAAGCTTTTTTTTTTTTTTTTTGGTATCGGAGATTGAACTCAGGTCCTTGAGCTTGCAAGGCAGGCTACCGAACCGCTGAGCTAAATCCCCAGCCCCACTTTTTTAATTTTTGAAACAGAGTCTTGCTAAGTTGCCCAGAATGGGCTCAAACCTATGATCATACTACCTTAGATTCTCAGAGTTAATATAGCTTTGACATTTCATTTACAGTCTTATTTATATGCCACATTTTGCTAATAGTGAGATGTTACAGAGTAAAATAGCAGACAAGCAGACAAGCATGTCATTTTTTTGTATGAGTCAATGATGTAATATTTTCTCTATTTTTGTCACTAATTTTATTAATAATGCAACAAAAATGAGATGAAAAAAATTCAATTGTACAAATCTATTAATTTCTTTTTTGGTTTTTGTTGTTTGTTACAATATATGGGATCAAATCCAGGGCCTTGTGCATACTAGGCAAGCCCTACATCCTTAAGCTACATCCCTGCTCTAATCCAATTACAGTTTTAAAACATTTTAAATATCTCTGGTTACCCTGAAATAATGACAAATTAGATTTAACCAGCAAAGTGGAGTTTTCAGATCTTCTGGTGAACACTTACATATGAGCACTTCTCAGAAGTCTTTATTGACCACCCTTTGCTCTCTACTATATATACTTGTTCCCTATAATGTCCTCTACTAACATTTAGTACTCTCCTAAATTATTGATTTCCATCATCTTGCTTTAAGTTACTGTTTCTAGTCTCAAGTTTTTATTCAGTCTAATAAAGACTGCAGTATGATTTTTCAGTAACAACAGCAGCAACAACAAAAAAAAAACCCAGAAGCTAGTTAAAACTAGTTATTTAGAGAGAGTGAATGAAAGTAGAAAACAAGGGCCAGAAGAGGGCATAATTATTTCATTGAGGATATTTTATTTTACAAAGTTTAAAACATTTAAAAAAGTAAATTATACAATTTTTAAATATTTTAAAGTAAATTTTAAAAAACAAGGGAAAACCTAAAATTGAATATATAAATAAATCTGTTTCAAGTGAATAACATAGCCATACCAAGAAAAAGGAATATTACAAATAACTTTTGAACTAGTATTATTTTGAGTATACATATTCATTTAGAATATAAAAAGAAATGTAAAGAACTCAAGCTTGTTATTAAATTTAAACAATAAAGAGTTTATTGTTTGTAATAATGTGTCATTAGCAATTTGGAATGATTTTGTATATGTTATGGCCATTAAGAAAATGTATAAATTTAAAAGGTGCTCTTGAGAGCCACTCTGTGAAATAAAAACACAAATACAGAATAAGGGAAGACAAGGTAAAATTCTGTGATGTTATAATGGAATAAGAGTTATACAGATACATTATACTTCACAACAGAATGTAATTGGATACTGAATCAACTATAAAACTCCTTTGAGTTCTGAATCAAAATTAGGACAAATTTTGATATATTAGTTTTTAGTCAAGATAGTATGATGGAATAAGTTCAAGGAAAAAAACTGTGATAGCAAGCTGAACAGAACATTTATACAAGAAAATTCTTTCTGCTTACAGAATTGTGAAACCCAAGAAAGGTTATCTCAAGAGATACTTTTTAAAATCAATTACTTTTCTGGGATATAGTTTAATTTGATTTAAAATTAAGCACAGGGAAAATTTTTGCCAATTTTCCCAACTGATTTCATGATTATCTACTTATTTTTGTATTTATCAGCATATCACCTCAATAGAGAATATAATAAAATCACAGTTTTTTAAGGAAAAGGCTTTATCTCCTATCAACCAGGGTTATTCAACATATTTGAGTTTGCTATCAATCAAACTAATTTTCATTGGGAAAATTCTACAAGGATTTTGTTTACTTGTTTACCTACTACGTCTCTTCCTGTTTAATACAAACTTTTAGAAGATTTTTATTAAGCTACCCATCATATCTAAAGTTCCTTTCAAAAAATTAAACATGTGAACAGTTCAGAGTTGATATGAGGCAAATGATGCAAAAAAAATCCTTGTGGCTATGGTTGTCTTATAGTTTAAGCCCTTTTAAAAAAAACTTTTTAGCTAGCTGTATAGCTTAGTGGTAGAGCACAAGCTAAACAGTGTGAGGGTCTGGGTTCATCCTCACACTAAACAAAAACCAAACAAAACAAAAGTTTTATCTTTAAGGCAATTTCTTAAGATAAGTAAAAACATTTTGTACCATTTATTGCTTCTGTTTATAATTTTAAGTTAATGTGTATTATTTTTATTTAAATAGCTAACAAAATGGAACTTCAAAATGAAAGATGTTTTATAATTCATTTCTTCTAACTTATACATTATATTTTATTTTCTTTATTAGCACATATTTGCATTACATTATGTTTTCCTTGTGGGGAGCTGGCACACGCTATTAATTTTCTTTTACACTATTTTATTATCTTTGTCAATTTGTTATGAATAAAATGGGGACATCCTTAATTATGTATTTGTGTATATTTGATTCCTTTTTTTTCTAAGATATGGCACATTATAATACTAAAGAACTGTGAGCTCTTTTTTTTGAAAATACTTAAGAAAATCCAATAAATAAAACGTTTAGTAAATGTATTGATATTAGCAACTTCTTTGATGATTTATAGCTGTTTTGTATTTGTATATTTACACACACAACTGTTCAAAGGGTTGTATTTCTCCTAAATGATAATAAATTTTTAGTATATTAACTTTTTTATCCAAGTGGAAAAATTAAAAATATACAATCACATTAAAATGTAGTCATTCAAGGAAAATTCATAGTTTCAGCACAGTACAGACAGAAAGTAGGCTAACAGTTTAAAAACAATACAGAATTATTGCTTAATAGTTATCAAATTTCTGTTTGTGATGATAAAAAAATTTTGGAAAGAGTGGATGGCTACATCAATGTGTAAAAGTAATTAATGCTAGTTTAAACGTAAGCGTACAAGCAGTGAAATGGTTAAAATTTTACTACATATGTTACAAACTAAAACATGGCTAAAACAGCAAATTCTGTGTTTTATGTTTTAAACACATTTTTAAAAAGTTTAGTCATTCAAGCAGGGCACAGTGACCCATGCCACTCATCTCAGCTACTAGGGAAGAGGTGAAAGGGATCATAAGTTTGAAGCCAGCCTGGGCAATGTAGCAAGACCCTGCTCAAAAATAAATACATACCTACAGACAGACATCATTCGATTACAAGAGCAGCTACTCCTTCAAACCTGCTACATTCACTTAAGATGTATTAAATATATCATAGTCTCAAGCCCAATTTCCATGCTAGATTTTACCTAATAATTTTACATATATATAATCATCTATAATCCATTCTTCAGTAATACTTAAAATTGGCATAGTTTTCTTAGTTGGATAATTCATTTAAAGTATAATAAAAATGGTAAAAACAATGATGATGAAGTACTAAACAAACAGCATTAGAACAGACTCTTGAGAGCCAGAGATTTAGCTCAGTGGTGCCTCCACCTGCCTCGCAAGTGCAAAGTCCCAAATTCGATCCCCAATAAACAAACAAACAAACAAAGAAGAGACTCTTGAAGAAAAAAGTGCCAGCCCTTATTGGGCTGAAATTGTGTACTGTGTTTAAAGCAGATTTTTAATAGTGGTAATGATGTATAATTATCAAAGCTCATATAATTATCAATAGCTATGTACACCTGCTGGAAAAGAAAAAAAAGAAAATCCTCAAGAAATAAAAAGTTGCACCCCAAACTTATTTTAATTTTTTTTGAGATTATATCTAGCGTGTGTGTGTGTGTGTGTGTGTGTGTGTGTGTGTTCAGGCACTGGGAACTGAACCTAGAGCTTAATTAATGCTAAGCAAGTGCCCTACCACTGAGCTATGCCCTCTGTCCTGGCTGCTCTCACTTTCAAGATAAGAAAGAAAAATAAAAAAACAAAACAAAACCCAAACAAACAAAAAACCCTTTTCCTTCCATAGTATTTTTTTCTAAATATTCATTAAAATATCACAAAACATCACAATGGCATTTTTGTTTAACAAATATTCTTTAAATACATCCTTAATATTTTGTATAGCTCATGTTTAATTATATGTAGCAGACTTAGAAATCACTAATAAAGCCTGAAATTCATGTAATTTTCAAAGTAACTTTTAAAAGAGGGAAATTTTCTCTTTCTTCCTTGTCTCTCTCTCTCTCTCTTTCTCTCTCCTCTCTCTCTCTCTCTCTCTCTCTCTTGACAGGGTTTCACTATGTAGTTCAACCTGGCCTTGAACTCTCTACATAGCCATACTCACAGCAATTTTCCTGGCTCAGTCTCCTAATTGCTGGTATTACAGCTGGGTAACCACACATTCCATTTCACTTTAATTTTTATAGCATCAAAGAATATGAATAAACCCCAAAGAAAAAATATTACACTCTATTTTAACTCATAGCTTTTATTTCAGATTTAGTATCTATCACTAACAGGTTTCAGGTAAAAATAAACCCACAAAACAAAGACTATCACAAATTATAATAATGCAGGCTCATTCTAAAAGAATTATTCTGTCATTCATACTGTGGTTTCACAATGTTATTTGAATACAGAGGACTTCATTTTTAATTTCAGAAGCTTAATTTTTCTCAAATCCAGATTATCACAATATTTTAAAAGAAAAAACAAGTGCTTCTATGGATTTGTTTTTTGTTTTGGCCTCTCTTTTGGGGGAATTATACTTAAGGCCATAAGAAGTCACTTTAGATTACAAGGAAACAACAAATGCTGTATTGTTTACATCCCCATCTAGTGGTCTTAAATTTCTGCTCTGTATAGCATTAAAAATGAATGTGTAAAAAAAATGAAAACCCAAAAAATTATCTGCTTAAAAAAATAAAACACACCAAGACTTTACAAGGCTGGGGATTTAGCTCAGTGGTGCCATTGCCTGCCTCATAAGCACATGGTCCCGAGTTCAATCCCAAAAAAACTTTACAGCCAGGAAAAACACTATTATGTGACCTATTCTCATGCTATTACAACTAGGGGATATAATGGCATGTCAGGGCCTATTGAGCCACCAGGAAAATCACAGAGTATTTTCCTAGAGAATCTCTTTTATTGAATGCTAAATAATTTAAAACATTTTTGCTTCTCAAGCTACAGAAAAAGAGCCTGATGATCCGGGCAATTAAATTACTTGGTCAAGTTACTTCAACCAGATAATAACACAGCCATGATAATAATACAAATTTTTAAAACCTATTCCGTTATAAAATACAATCAAAGTCATGAGACACTAAATACTAACCCCAAATGCCAAATCACAATATGCTGTTTTCTCTTTACATGCAATTTCTTAATTCTTTGTTCTAATCCCTAGAATTTTCCTTTCACTCTCTATCATAGAATGCTTAGATTCTGAAGCTAAGTCAAAGTACTATGCTACATTCTTTTCTAAAAATCTCTTTAAAAATATATAACAAAATTATCAAAAGTTGAAAAGTAACCCAAAATAATGAATGGAGCTAATACCTCATGCAATGGCAGTGGGAATTCAGCTTCTATGGAATAACTCTCACTAAATATGCTATATGTATGTGATAATAAAGATTAGACATAGGTTCACTGTTTGCGACTAGAGTCAGGGACAAGACTGAAAAAAGGATATTGACTGTTATTCCTTACTCCAAAATAAGGCTATAGAGTAGCAAATGATTACCAACCTACTACTATGGGCTCCAATTTAATGGGGAGGTATGTAACCAAGGATACATGAAGACCAAATTAGAGCTTTACGATCATGACCTGGTGTTAGAATCATCAACATGCCTGAATTACATTGCAATGTAGCAGCTCTCAAATGACATAAAGCTTATTCCCAGCTGAATATGGTGGCACATGCCTATAATCCCAGCACTCTGAAGGCTGTCACAGGAGGATCATAAGTTTAAAGCCAGCCTGGACTACTTAGTGGGAACTTGTTTTGAAAAACCAAAAAAAAAAAAAAAAATTTATTGACAGTGGGAAGACCAGATAGAAGTAGTAATCTAAAAACTGTTAGGGAGTGATAGGAGAATAAAGTCTAAGAGGTAGGAAGAGAAAACAGAATACAAGATCTTCTATTCATATGAGCCTGCTAATCAAAATTCTAAAGCCTATTAGAAAATCTTAGGCTGAGAATCAGCTATCAAAATTAATCAGAACAGTAATTTACTATAAGTAAAACTAATTTTATGCAAATCTGACACAAAAATTCTTTAAAAGTATGTTTAAAAAATGTGTTTATAATGTTCAAAGTAGGGACTGACAATCAAAACATGGGCAACAGCAATGAATGACACCTGTCAGAAAAACTATGGATGATCAATAAATACATAAAAGAAATGTTCGATACTGCTTGCCATTAAAGAAATGCAAATTTAAACAACACTGACATATCTTACTCTAGAAAGAACAGCTATCATCAAGAAATCAAACAATAAGAAATGCTGACAAGGCTGTGAGATGGAGGGAGGAGAAGGAACCTTCTGCCCTTTTAGTGAAAACGTAAACACTACGGAGCCTTAAAAAGCTAAAAATAGAAATTCCATTTGACCCAGCTATTACCTTTCTACGTATCTTCCTGAAAGAGGTAAAGATATCATATTACAGTGATACTGCATACCCTACTTATAGCAGAAAAATTTTAGCTAAAATTGGAAACATCTTGCCTATGTGCTCATCAACTGATAGATTTAAAAATGTAGTATTTATACATAATGGAGTACTCTGCCATAAAGAGGGATAAATGAGCCATTTGTGGGAAAATAGATGTACCTTGAGACTATAATGTTAAGTGAAATAAATTAGAAACACAAGTGTAAATACTGCAACAAAAAATATAAACAGAACAAAATAAAGACAGAAAATAGGAAATAGGGAGATCTTTTTCAATTTGGAAGGGGAATAAGAGTTGGAGGAAGTAGGGAGGGACAGTAGGGGAAGGGGCCCTCCCCCAAAAATAAGATATATTATGTATATTTACAAACTCCCCATGATAAATGTAATCATTACGTCCTGCAAATGTACTAAAAAAAAAAAAAAGAAATTTAATAACTTTTAAAAATAGAGGCTGATATTCTACTTCAGTGGTAGAGTACTTGTTTGGAATGCACAAGGCCCTAGGTTTAATCTCCAGCACCAAAGGGAAGAAAAGCTCAAAGTAATAAAGAAATCATATTCATTACAAAAGGATAATAAATTACAAAACAAAACCAAGTAGAAATGAAATAATAGATGGGTATTTAAAAATCTAAATATTTTAAACATGGAAAGGGTATGAAATAATCTTAACAGATCTGATAAATATTAGGTGGAAAGACACACACACACATATTTATGTGTGTGTGTGTGTGTGTCAAAGTAATAAAGAAATCATATTCATTACAAAAGGATAATAAATTACAAAACAAAACCAAGTAGAAATGAAATAATAGATGGGTATTTAAAAATCTAAATATTTTAAACATGGAAAGGGTATGAAATAATCTTAACAGATCTGATAAATATTAGGTGGAAAGACACACACACACATATTTATGTGTGTGTGTGTGTGTGTGTATATGAGTACATTCAGGCATGATGGCTCATGCTGTAATCTTAGCACTTCAGAGGCTGAATGAGAAGAACCACAGTTAAAGGCCAGCCTGAACTACATAGCAAGACCCCATCTCAGAAAAGCCAAAATAAGAAAAATTAAAAAGTAAGAAGCTATATGAGAAGGACTTAATAAAACAAGTACAGAAACCAGGAATAATAATGCAGAATCTTAGGATTGGTAAGTTGGAGAAAGAGGGCTGACTTTTAATCAAGAGATGTAGCCATCTCCAACAATCCTATAGAAATATAAATACCCCAATCTTACTGTCTTCCTTCTTTGATCTCTTTCTCAGGCTTTTTCTATTGCTCAAGCCACAGGAAACCAAAAGGTAAACAGCCCACGGATGTTGTTCACACAGGTCAGTCACTCCTAACAGAATGAAGAGTGGAAAATATTAAAATAGATCTGGAGAGATAACAAAAGGTTTTTGATACATATAACAGAAAACCAACTAAAAATTGTGACTAAAAAAGAATACTGTCTCATACAACAAGAAGACAAAATTAGAAGTATTCTAGTGTGGATTACTTCATCAGCTCAAACTCTGCAGTTCTCTTACTTTTCTTCTTGACTCCAGCAGTTACAAAGACTACATTCTCTTGCAATTATTCCAGAAATGAAAAAAGGGCTGCTTGTTTCTTTTATAGTTAAAATGAAACACACACACAAATTCATTTTATAGAAATCCTAGCAGATATTTACTTGTCATCATCATCTTTAGATCTGTCATGTAAAGGTATAAGATCCCAATAATGAATGTAACTGTACTGTATACCTAAAATGTACCAATAAACTTAATCTAAATAAATAAATAAATAAATTCATGGTAATAAGGGAAAAGAAAAAATAGGACAAAATGAAAAAGTGGAAATAAAGTATTTGTAAATGGGGAGGGGATGAGGGGGTGAAGGGAGGGCAGGGACAAGGGAAAAAAATGAGAACCAAGACCTGTCATGTAAAGGTGCAAGATCCCAATAATGAATGTAACTGTACTATATACCTAAAATGTACTGATAAACTCAATGAGGAAAAAAAGTAAAAGTAAAAATTAAAAAAAAATAAATTGATTGGTGTTTGTCTTATTAAGAATTATGAGTGCCTTTTTTCCAAGCAGGATTATTATTTCAGTTTTATATTACTTATGCCTTATTTATTTATATAAACGTTGCTATCTGCATTATACTTTTCACAAATATATAAACTTTCATTGGGCCAACATGCCTACCAGCATATCCAATTTTGTTTCTAATGAAAAATATTTTCTGAGCAAAACTTATTTTGTTAAAGTTATACTGAAGTATAAGATCCTAATGATGAATGTAACTACACTGTACACCTAAAATGTACCAATAAACTCAATGAGAAAAAAAGTCATACTAAAGTACATATTATGTCTAGTAAATTTTCTCATTTTAAATGTACTGTTGTACTAGTTATAACAAATGCATATAGTCAGAACTACTACCACAACCAAAATACAGCACAGTTCTATTACTCCAAAATACTCCCCCATGTCTCTTTGTAGTCTTAATTTTCTGGTTGCTGCTATAATGAATTGTCAAAATCTTGGTACCATAAAACAACATAAATTTAAAGTTCTATATACAATTTATTTTTCCAGATAATTCTGATTCGTGATTTGTTTTCATAAATACAGATATAGAGGGCCAACTATAATTCATTCCATTACTGAGAGTATTCTACTGTATGTATGGACCACACTTTGCTTATCCTTTCACAAAGGGAAAATTAATCATGCTGTTTCAAGGTTTTAATGACTATGAAGAAGATATGAACATGAAATAGGTTGCATGGGGCTAAAGGTCAAGGTGTTAACAGGAATGGCTCCACATAGAAACTTGACTGCTCTGTGCCTCTTCCACATTCTAGAGACTGTCAGTATCATTTAGTTCCTGACAATGCATTCCGTGCTTTGTCTTCACACAGCTACCTTCTCTTCTATTAATCCTTTTGGCTCTTTCTTACAAAAACTGTTGTGATAATATTTAGGTATCACCAAATAATCCAAGACAACTGTCCCTTTTTAAATTATATCTGCAAAATCCTTTTCCATATAAGGTAACACTTGCAGGTTCAAGGAATTAATATGTAGAAATCTCTGGGGAGCCATTATTCAGTCTACCACAGTAGGAAACTCCAGCCACTGGAAACTACCACTCTGTTAGTCCCTACAATATGTCCTTTTCCAGAATGTCTTATAAATGTATTCATTATAGTGTGTAACCTTTGAGTCCAGCTTCTCTTACTTAGCATATGTGCTTGAGTTAATCTACACTGTTGAACAGTGTAACAGTACTATAGCCATCTGTCTGTATCCAAGGGAAATTGGTTCTAGGACTCCTCATAGATATAAAATCCCTAGATGCTAAAGTCCCTTATGTAAAATAGCAAAATATTTGTACGTAACCTAAGCACATCCTATTTTATACTTTAAAACACTTCTATATTATTTATAACGCCTAATATAAGTGGTATGCAGTTATTATTTGGAGAATAATATTGTTTAGAGAATAACTATTGTTTAGGGAATAACAAGAAAAAAGGTCTGTACATGTTCAGTACTGACGCAATTTATTTTTCTGAATATTTCTGATCTTTAGCTTATTGAATCCATGAATACAGAATCTGTAGGAATAGAGGGCCAATTACAGTTCATTCTATGGCTGAGAGTATTGTATTTCATTGTATGGATATACTACATTTTGCTTTTTCTTCACAGCTGAAAGTTATTTGAGCTGTTTACAGTTTTTAACAAGTATGAAAAACTGCTATGAACATTACAATGTGCAGGATTTTGTGTGGATGCAAAATTTCGTTTCTCTTGGATAAGTATGTAAGAATGGGATTGTTGGCTGAATGTTGAGTACATATTTAACTTTCTAAAAAATTATCAAACTGTGTTCCACTGGGGCTGTACCTTTTATGTCTCTTCTGAAGCACATAGTTGCCCACTGTATAATCAAAGGAAAAAAATGGAGTTAGTTAAAATGAAGAAAATACCTTTTGCTTGGACAACACTATCACAATGAGATAATAAATTCACTACAGAGAAGACAAATATAAAAATAAAAATATGAAAATGTAATAAGAGAGAGGACAAAAATAATTGTAAAAAGAATGTAGAGATAGTGGAGGAGCAGTACTGAATAGGTTAACAGCCCAAACTCTCCAGAATTAAGGAAAAAATGTCATAGATAATGCTATCAAAATTAAAAGAAAAACTCATATAAAAATACTTTATGATGAAAATATGGATATTAAAGGTAAGAAATACCTAAGAAATACCAAAAAGAACAGAACACAGTTAATACTGACAATAGAAATTTCATCTACAAAAGAAAAGACCAAACAAGTCATTTTTAAAATCTACAATTTTTTTTCCCCATGCTGGAGATCAAACCCAGAGCATCACATATGCTAGTCAAGGGCTCCACCACTGAGGTATATCTCCAGCCCTTTTTAAAAATTTTGACACAAGTCGGGCATGGTGGTGCATGCCTGTAATCCCAGCACTCGAGAGGCTGAGGCAGGAGGATCGCTGTGAGTTCAAAACAAGCCTGGGCTAGATAGTGAGTTCCAGTTCAGTCTCAACTACATAGTGAGACCCTGTCTCAAAAAGCAACAACAAAAAAAATTTTTCGACACAAGTAACAGGTATCACTAAGGGTTTAGGATAGCCAGACTTGTAGTCTTCCTATCCTACAAGTAGCTAGTATTACAAGTATGTACTACCTCACCCAGCTAAAAGAGCAAATCTACAACTTTTTAATGTGAAATGTTGGGATATTTAAGAATTCAGAATTTTTGGAGGAGGATGTCAGAAAAGTAATAAGGTTCATATATTGTACATTATATTAATATTTCCAGTAGCATATTTAGCCAGCTCCCAGGACAGGAATAAATTTTACACACCAAGGTAAGAAGAACGAAGTTGAGCTTAGGTTCCAGAAGCTTCCACAGTGATACGAATAAAAGAATTACACAGAGAAATCTGTCACAATAATACTTAGAGGATGCAAACTAGAAACCCCTGTTTTTCAAGACTTAGTTAACTAGGTTTGTATAAAACAAACACAAAGAAGTTAATAGACTTCTCTCTCAAAATCCCCTGCCAAAATCCCTCTCTTCCTAGAGGTCCACTTTTAAGTGTTTTTGGTCTACCATTCAGGTACCATTTTTTTCAAACATTCTTTTTGATCCAGGCCCCAAATAAGAAATGTATTTTATTTCACAACCCTGAAATCACTCAGACTCACTCTCTTGCATACATAACCACTGGAAAAAAAAAAGTTTTGATAATAGGGGAGGGACTACAGTCACAAAGTGCCAGCTTTGCATGTGCAAGGCTCTGGGTCTATCCGCAGAACCAAATAAAGAAATAAATAAATGAGTAAATAAAAGTTTTATAATAATAATTATAGTTATTATGTGCCAGACACTGTGACAATTTCTATTCTATTTTTATTTACTCTGAAGAAATGCTGGTTATTTCCTACATTGATCTTATGACACACCAATAGGTACCTACAATCTGACCTATAGATCCAAAAGTTTTCTATGCATGTATAAACATGTATGTTTATCTTTCTATATAAAAATGAGAACTGAGGGTTTATATCAGTGATAGAATGCTTTCTTAGCATGTATGAGGTTTGGGTTCAATGTTGAGCATTATGAGAGGGTGAGGCATAGAGAGAAATAAAAGTAGATCAGCCCTCAGATCACGTGCACTGTATTTTTTTAAGTAATGCAAATAAAATCCAGAGCATTTCCACTGAACTCTATTCCAGTCCTTTCTGAAAACTTGAGACATTGTCTTGCTAAGCTGCTAAATTGTTCAGGCTGGGCTAGAACTTGCCATCCTTTTGCCTCAGACTCCCACAGGCATGCAACACCACATCCAGCACAAACTGTATTATCTTTGTTGCAATGAAAATGCTCTTATTCATATTTTCCTTTATATTATTTGATAATATACCCTTATATGACACTATAAGCTAAAGCATAGCTTTATTCTTATTTGTATACTGTCCTTATTCATTCTTATATTCTGGAAGGAATAATTTACTTTCTATGACTTCCAGAACCTTAGAATCAAATTGTCTGGTTTGGTAGTAACTTTTTTTTACATGTCATAGATCAAAGAGGCATTTAAAAAACCTTCAGTAAGAAATGTTACATTTTCATACAGAGTTTCCTGTCAAATTGTGTCTACCATGTTTATTTGCCAAAGTAGAATTTCAGGGTAGAGGTATCCTTAATATCCTGATCTTCCTTTAGGACTCTGATATGCCCTTTGAGTATGTACATTAAATGAGACTGCTCACTGAATATTTTTGGTATAAAAAGTTTTGTGACTTAATCACAGGCCTCCATACTTTTAGGAACAGGGAAATATGACAAGGTGTTTCTATTTTATAAAAAGTTACAAATAAAATATACAAACAATGTTCCATGAAGCTTGTAATATAATTTTAGTAATAACTTCCAGAAATCAAGGGAAGTATAAATATAATTTTTACTTACAATAACCACCTATGAATTTTAAAAGGTAACATTTGGTAACTGACAAAATAATTTACCTAACGTAGAACACTTAATAATAACAAATAGAATATTATACCTTAAACTTTTACCTTTTTATCTTCTAAAGCTTTTTATTCTGCAATAATTCTAGTCTTACAGAAAAGATACAAAACACTTAGTGCCAAGAGCTTGGTATCTTTTTTTTTTTTTTTTGGATACCAGGGAGTGAACTCAGGTCCTTCAGCTTGTAAGGCAGGCAGCAGAACCACTTATCTAAATCCCCCGCCCAACAGCTTGGTATATAAATATAATTCTTGAGCCGGGGATTTAGCTCAGTAATTCCAGCACCTGCATCAAAAGAGCAAGGGCCTGAGTTCGATCCCTGGTACCAAAAAAAGAAAGAAAGAAAATAAACAAATAAATAAATATCATTCTCTAATAAAAGTAAAAAAGGACCTTTGAAAAAATAGCTGATTATAGGACTAGAGCAAGGAAAATACAAGACAAAGCAGAAGCATCATAAAGTAACAAAAAGCAAGGACATACTGAAAAACAAAAGTATGGGCACATACGAAAGTGTTGGATGCGGACTAGAAAGAGTGGCTGATGCTAGAATAATTTGAGTGACAAAATAAATAATGACATAAGTCAAATAATAAAATAAATACATAAAAGTCCATACTGATAGAAATACAAGCTAAATAATAAATCAAAGAGCTAAATCTTCCTAATTGGATATGTACTATAGAGGCTGTTTCCTCAGAGGTGACATTTTTAACTATCTCCCAGCCCTACTCCTGCTTCTGAGGATAAAGTGGATTCAGATCTGCCCTTCCAAAGAACAGAATGGAAAAATCGAAACTTTATAGTACAGAAATCTGCCAAATATTACCTTAACCGAGATATCGAGATATATATCAGCAGGGATATTATGTTAACATTTATCCCCTTTTATGGTGTTTTGAAAAGGTAATTCACCTGTACAGTATTCTTTTAAAAAGAAAAATCTGATCCTAGACTATTCTTGAGAAATACATATATTTCCAGTAATGAATGTAACTGTACTGTATACCTAGAATGTACCAATAAACTCATTCAGTATTGAGATCTTGTACCTTTACATGACAGGTCTTGGTTCTCATTTTTTCCCCTTGTCCCTGCCCTCTTATTTGGCTATTCTTTAGCCTAGTATTTTCATAGCAGAATTGAGCAGAAAGTACAGAAAGTTCTCACAGCTTTCATTACAGATATCCTAACATACAGTGGAACATTTGTTTCAATCTTATACTGATAGCTTTGCCTCCCAATATCTATCACTGACATGAGGGTTCACTCTTGGCATTTTAAGTTCTGAGTTTTGCTTCTTATATATTCTCCCCTACCAACATTGTTTAGTTTTTAAAAGATTATTTATCCCTTCCTTACCCTTTCTCCCTAAAGAGTTACCTTGAGTTCATACAAACTTGTAAATATTTTTTACATAGTCTGCTCTGATCTATCAGTATTTTCAAAGAAACTTTGGTAAGCAATTTAAATCAATATTAAACCGGACACTAGCTCCCCTCTCCTATCAATTTTTCCAAGATCACCTTTTTTACTTTTTCATTGTTGTGGCTTCCACTCTTAACTTGGAAAGCTGGGCAAGTGTACTACTATTGAACTATACCCATCTCTCCCAGATCACTCTTGTTTTCCATCAGTCTTGTGCAAGAGAATGAATGATGGCTAGCTAGGATTTCTGTATTATTATTTTTTATTTATGGATAATTTGAAGTTGGCACATTCTCTTTGGTTTTTGTTAGGCAAATGTATATAAACTGTATCATTTTATTTGTTCTTTATGGCAGTCTGGAATATCTATCTATAGGGAAATTTGAATTAATGAGTTTGCCATCACTCCAGTTACCCAACCATTTATTTTATTTTTGTGAATATTTTGTTTTTCCTGGAAAAGAACTGCCGGGTTTTTAATAGAATGGGATATGTGTACACTACTACAGGGCTACAATTCATACTACTAAATATGAATAATACTGAAATTGGCTAATTCTGTGTTTCCCCAAAATTAAGACCTAACTGGAAAAATAAGCCCTGATCACTACCCATGGTGATGGCCAGTGTCACGCAGAAGGTTACACCTCACTATTCTCTTGCTCAGTGGCTACTCTGTAAGACAGTAAGACAAGGTGATGTGGGCTAGCATTTTGATCTCTACTTTTCAAGGCTGATTATTTTCTGGTTTAGGTATTATTTTCAGGGAAACATGGATTATTTGTTAATATGGCATTAAATTCTTCTTAAACATATTGAACTCCTACCATGACATCCAAACAATTCATAAGTTATATGACAATCAGTAATGAGAACAGTAGGAAAAAAAGTTAACTAAAGTATAAAATAATACAAAAGTCTTTTGTATTAGGAGCTACCTGTTTTTGTTTAGATTTTCCACTAGGAAAATTATTTTTACTTAAGCAGCCAAAGAAATAGTTTATCATATTTCCTATTTAAAAGGTCATTTGATTCATAGTCTACACCAGTATTTTGGATTTTTTGAATTTTGCTTACCAGAAGAGAGCCATGTGAAAAACTTAATGACCATGATATTAAAAATAAAATAGGAAGTGACTGTTTTGTTAAATATAGATATCTTATATAAATATGTATATCTATACTTAACAGATATCAAATTGAATACCTATTTTATTGAAGATATTTAAATTGCTGAAACTTAATATCTTTAGTTTATTTTGGGGGCTACAAGAGAACTCCATAGGCATTACTACACTAATTTTATTTTATGTAGGAGTTACAGTTGATTAATGGGACTCTGGAATGACTCAGTTTTCATCAGTTAAATACTATGCGATCTTAAGTAAATAAATTTGCCTTTCTCAATTTTTGTTTTTTCATACGAAATATATAATTAAATTAATCATACATAGCTACAATAAGAGGTTTTGAAATGTTTAATTAGTATTTGTAAAATTCTTTGAACTATTAGAATGAAAAGATTTCAAACAAATTAATTATGATTTTTGTCTAGTGTATGTTACAATGCTGACCACCAATGCCAGAGCATTTGTTATAGTTTATGATATTCACAGTTCTCCAAAAATCTTTTTTTCCCCCAATATAAAAATGTATCAATTAAAAAGTACTGAAGGTGTAGCCAGTGGTAGAAAATTTACCTACTAAGAGCAAGTCCCTGGGCTTGTGCCCCAGTAACACATATACACACACATGCACTCACAAGTTACTAAAAGTGGGCCAGGGATTTAGCTCAGTGGTTCCACTGCCTGCCTTGCCAGTGCAAGGACCCAAGTTTGATTCCCTGTACAAAAAAAAAAAAAGGAATATATACTATGTGATCCACTTTATATTAAACAAATTACTAAAAGCTACCTATATTTCACATACATAAGAACACTGACCTTTTCCAATAAATACTATTATGTCGTATTATAAACACTATTTCTTCTCTTCAATGTAAAATATTTTAATATGAACTATTCTACTTCATGTATTAAGAATGTTTAGCTCTTAGCAAGGCGTCGTGGCACATTCCTATAATTCCAGCACCTGCAAGGCTGAGGCAGGAGGATTGCTACAAGTTTGGGCTACATAATGAATTCAAGGAAAGCCTGAGACCCTGTCTCAAAAAAAGTTAATGTTTAGCTCTATCACATTTTTATATGAGTTATGAGTTGATGTTTAATAATCCCCTGAATCAATGCTTTTTTTCTCAACAATCTGGAGTTGCAACTTGTCTAATTTACAAAGCACTAATAGTGATTTTTAAATATCTAATAGCTATGAACATTTTAACATAATTAAACAGAATGTTGAACTGAAAATTTTATTAACAAGTATTTACTCTTTCTTAAACATATTACTCTTTATGCAATACTAATCACTCTATTTTTTTAAGCAACTAAAAAATAAAAAGCCAACACAATTGCATTTTTCTCTGTCAACATTTACTGAGGGCCTATAACTTACAAGAACTACCCTTTGATAATACCAGATATTAGAAGCAGCATGTGATAACAAGGCAAAAAATACCCAGTGTTCTGGCTGCTATCTAAAATGTCTCCCAATATGAGAGACCAGATGGGAAGACTGAGGCCTAATTGGCCACCTCACCGAGCACTGACAAGAGGGCATGCAAATGTAATAACATGCTGAGAGAAAAGTAGAAACACCTGAGGTTAAGTTGTTTACCCAGATAAGTGCCATTAAAGGTGGGAGACAGATGAATTAGAGCTCTAATTGTTCATGCCCATGTCTGAGTGAATAAAGCCAAGGTGTGCCAGTCATTTGGGGCTCAATGTTGAGGAAAGACATGAGTCCCCTGCCCCCCACCCAGATTTTAATTTGTTTCTGTCTCTTGATTTTTCGTCATCATCCCTTGGTCAGGTTTGAGGTCAGTTTGTAGGCTGGTTCCTACACCCCAAAGGTTCACTGTATTGAGGCCTTGGTTTGCTAGCTGATGGGCTCCTGAAGTGACTAGATGATTAGGGTTCTAAATATATCAGTGGGTTAATTCATTATGAGATCATAATTTGATGGCATTATTGGGGGATGAAAAAAGCAGGAGGTGGTACTTAATTGAATGGAGTATAAGGCATGATGAAGGCATGACTTTGGAGACTATATCTGATTCCTCTTCCCTTTCTTGGGTGCTCTCACTTTCTGCTTCCTGGCTATCATAAGGTAAGCAGTTTTCCTTTGCCATGGTGTTCTGCTGTTTCTGCCCAGCCTCAGGCTTAAAACACCCAACAGGGCCTAATGACATACAACTAAGAATAATCTCAAACTTCCTTTGTAAAATGATGATGTCCTTTCATTGAAGATTTCTGGATTGTAGAGCAAACCTACATTTAAGGCGGCCTCAACACTAGTAATAAAAGCTAAGGTCATGGGCCAGGGATTTAGCTCAGTGGTTCTAACACCTGCCTCTCAAGCGCAAGGATCCGAGTTCAATCCCTGGTAGCAAAAAAAAAAGGGGGTCAGGAATAGATTGTCAATTTTCATTCTATTCTTCTTAGAGAATACAATAAGTTTACATGGATACAAGTTTTAAAGTATTTGAACAGTTACTCCTAGTGCTTCCTAGTTCTACCCATCTGAGTTCTATCTTCCTTCTGGGCCCAGGTTTAATGCCCTATCCACAGACTCTACAATGAATTTTACTCAACTTTAATTACAATGCATTTTATCAATTCAGAATTCCTAGTACCTAACTTATCTGCTTATTTATTTAACCAATTTATCATCTATAATATGGTGGTTGTTTTCATTTTCTTTGCAGTACTAGAGATTAAACATAGTATCTGCACTAAATTACATGCCTAGGCATTTTAAATTTTTGAGACAGGGTCTTGCTAAAGTCACCAAGTTGCCAGGCTGGATAAGACAGCTTCCCAGAGTGTTGGAATTATGGAGTGTGCCACTATACCCAGTTTATAATGTACTATTTTAAATGTTATATTTTTATTTCTATAGAGTCATGTGCCACAGAACAATGTTTCCTGATAGTCTGGTCTAATATTATTACTTAGAAGTATACTTTGATGTTGTAAAATGACAAAATTGCCTAAAAATACATTTCTTAGACCTATCCCCATTGCTAACACACACCTGACTGTTATTGATCTTAGTTACTCCTCTGAACTACACGTGTCAATGGCCCTAGGATTTTTACTTACATGGCTTTACAATGCAAACTCTTTACTAGTAAGAAAAAGCTAACATAAAAAGATTTAAAATTTCTCTGGGTCAGCTGGGCACCATCATGCATGAATATAAGCCAAGCTACTTGGAAGGCTAAGGCAAGAGGATTACAAATTCAAGGCCAGCCTCAGCAACCTAAGAGATCTATCTCAAAATGAAATTTAAAAAGGGCTGGGGATGCAGCTCACATGTAGCATACTACTGGTTCACAGTACCACAAAAACAAAGTAACCATATTTAATAGTGAAAATATGACCAGCTTCAAATTGTTCTCAAGTTTAAAATATAAAACCTGTGAATATTATCTCATTAAATATAAATCACTTAACTTATCCTAACAAATCTTTCAATGTGTTTGAAATAGGAAACTACTTTAAGATACTCTAAACTTTTTAATTGTGTTACAATTTTAGAGCCATGTAACATAGCTGGGTTTCTTTTAAATTTATTTTCACTATCTATAAATTTATCTTAGATTACAGACATAACTAATCCTCAACAACCTCTTATTGTCCTTTAGGTAAATGTTCTTTTAAAAAATTTTGAGACTTTGAGGGTATAGCTAAGTGCCAAGTGCTTTCCTAGAATGTGTGAGTTCCAGGGTTCAATCCCCAACACTGCAAAAAAAAAAGGGGAAAAAGATGAAGAAATAAAAATCTTTAATACTATATTATTCTATACCATACTCTGAAAAGTTTATGCTCTGTATTTTTATTTTTTCCATGAAGTTTATTGGTACATTTTAGGTATACAATACAGTCATTAGAATCTTGCACCTTTACATGCGTGCTCTGTATTTTTAATATAAGATTTAAAAACACTGTTCCCAAAAATAAAGTAATGGTAAATCCGAAAAATTAATTTGTAGTAATGGTTATTTTAAAAGATATTTAGAAGATGAACTATAGCTTCAATTAGTCATTTCAGTGACTTATTCAAAATAGTTGCCTATAAAAATTTTACGTGTCAGTTTCTTTTAAATTATGAGAGGTCATAACTCAATGAGTATGTCAAAATATTAAGCATAGAAAATAAATGTTTTAATCATTTTTGCTCTACTTCTATTAAACCGAACTAAACATCTGAAGATAGACAGTAGTTTCTACTTCCAACACTCATCTAAATAAAATGTGGCCAAAGATACTACTTGCTTCCTGTCTTTATCTGCACTGCTATAACAAAATAATACAGAATTTGTGATGTGCAAATACTATAAATTTATTTTTCATAGTTCTAAGGCTGGGGTATCCAAAATGTAGGTCCTGGCAGGACTAATGTCTGATAAAGGCTGTTCTCTGCTTATAAGATGGTGCCTTGTGCTGCATCCTTCTCACACTGCAGAGCAGAAGACAGGAAACCCACATTTTCAAGCACTTTTGTAAGGTTCTGACCCCATCTATGAGGGCTTTGTTCTCATGACTTTATCACTTGCTAAAAGCCCCATTTCTTAATACCATCACATTGGCCAGTAAGTTTCAACACTTTTGGGTGAAATTCAGACCACAGCATTTCTCTAATAGATTCATAATTGACAAGACAATTATAAAAGAGTAAATCCTATCTACTTATAAACTCCACTTAAAAGAGTCTTTTAATACTAAGGGGATGAATAATTTCTCTATCTCAGTGGTGTCATCTAAGTTTTCTTAAAGATATTCAAGTAAAATTATTATTAAATTTCTAGTTTTTATGTAGATTTGATAGTTAAATATGTAATCTAATTATGCCTAAAGTTAGAGCAAATTGTATTGACATACATTTTGATGAAAAAGAATGTTATAAAATTTCATCTTGCTGTGCTAAATAGAATAATAGTTGGCCTTCAGTAAAAACTAAAGAATAAAATTTATTTCTAAGCAATGACAAAAATATGATTTTTAAAGCATGGGTGTCCAATTTTTTGCTTGCCTGGGCCACAATGAGTAAAGAGGAATTGTCTAGGCCCAAAAATAAAAGTGATACCTTGTTTCATCAAAATTTTTCTACAACTTTGGGAAAGATGGCCACATTTGTGTTGGTGTAGGGAAAACAGACGTGGTTATGTTTGTCATTGAGGCAGAGTTTGTGAACAAATATAAAATTTTGCTAAATATTTTAGTTTGTGAGTCAAATTGTTTGCAAGCAAAAGCATTTGTGAACCAAGGCACCACTGTATACAAAACAGTTAATGTTTATAAATAACAAATAACCAAATTTCCTTTTTTTTTTAAATTTATTTATTTTTTGGTACCGGGGATTGAACTCGGGTCCATGCGCTTGCAAGGCAGGCCACCGAACAGCTGAGCTAAATCCCCCGCCCCAAATTTCCTTTTAAAAAATATTTTAACTTATTATTTTATAAAATAACACAAGCCTAAGTTTGATAAGCAAACAGTACATATCTGTTCAATAACACCTGTCTACACAAACATACATGTGATGTTAATTTGAAATTCTATTTTTGATTACAGCACTTGCCAAGTTGCAGAAGTGCCCATAACATCTGATATCTGTGCATTTTGATTTGAATGGACTGTGTAGCAGGCACAGCCGGCAAAGTTGGCATTGCACTGTGACCCTCCTCTTCCTTGCAGCATTCTATTGCTGACTATGCAGCACTGGGCAATCTTGTCAGCAAAATATGCTAAAAATCATAAAATAATGTTAAAAGTTTATAATCTCATGGGGGGGCATAACTGTCTGTCCATGAAGGTATACAGCCTGCAGGCCATGGGTTGGACAAGCTTTTGTTAAAGTATTCTCTAAAAGAAATCTACATGTAATTAACGTCAGTCATCAACTGCCAAACTAGAAAACATTTTTTATTGTAAAATTACACACACACACACACACACACACACTTTGCAGTACAAATTTTAAAAGAATATCCATTTCAACATATAATGTTCATTTTTGAATTTTTCTATTCTCATTAATTTCTGTAAATAATGAAATCTACGCTTACTTAATTCATGCTTTTTAAATAGGCACATAGAGTCTCATTCCTTTTTTTTTTTTTTGAGACAGGCAGGTGGTGTGGTACTCAATATGTTGCTCTTGAACACCTGGGCTCAAGTAGTCTCCAGCCTCAGCCACCTCAGGAGCTGGGTTTTCACACCTACATCACAGCACCTGTTTGGTCTCCTTCTAAAGTACTGAGGACCTGAGCTAGGCATGGCAGAGCATACCTGTAATCCCAGCACTCGGGATTTTGAGTTTAAGGCCAGAAGCTCCAACTCTCCCCAATAAAAAGACAGCTGCCCTGAGAAAGTCATACACCTAATGCCAATATGAGGTATATCCATGAAGGACAATGGATAACCCATAGTCAACAGAGTCCTGAAAATCAGAACCAAGGACTGTATGAACCAAACTAAGCCTCTCCTCCTTTATAAATTATACGTATAATCAACAAAGGACTGCCCAGCTAAAAAATTTACTGCATTTGCCAGGGTAGGGTATCTTCCTTAGTACTGGTAGGCTCTATGGTGGGTTGCTTGCAAAAATAGCTACAATAAATGAAAGAGTGCTAAACAGCAAAGAAATAGCTTCTCCCAGGTTTGGTGTCCAAGTGCTGGAATATAGCAACATAAGGAAAAGGAAGGAAGTGGGTCCCCGCAAAGACCAGCAGAGATCTGAAACAAGCCCACAGGGATAGCAAAGAAACAGACCTCAACATAGGAGGAGGAAGCAAGTGGTTCTTTCTCTGAGTCCTGACTCACTCTGTGGGAGGGGCAGTTTGAACTTGCAAAAATGCGGAGACTACTTGCGACTTGAGGCCTCCATGGAGAAATGCACCAGTGAGATGGAGCAGTGGACACAGCAGACTGCAGTAGCTGGGGAGATAAATCGAGTTCAGATGTTCCTCAGGAGAGGGTGATTGGCTGGGAGACATCTTGGAAAGAGGCCAAATGAGCTTGGAACTCAAGAGCACTGTGGGCTCCCCCCATCTAGTGGCTCCCAGTGTCAGGGTGAGGTGGAACCAAGTTCAAGTCAGCAAGAGGTCAAGAGGCCAGAGTTCAAGCCAGCAGGAGGCACACGAAGTATTGCAGGCTGAACAAACCAGGTTCCAACCTCATAGTTTGAAATCAACTTGAACTTCAATGGAACTAAAGGTGCAGGATTGCTGAGATTAATCAACACAAACCTCTGTCTGCCCACTCTGTCTACCAGTGACAGGACAGTCACACCCTAAAGTGAAGTTTTTCTTTTTTCCTTTTCCTGTTTGCTTTTGTTTTGTTCTTGTTTTTATATGAGTGTGTATACTGTTTCTAGTTTTGTTGCTGTTGTGATATCCCTTATTTCTTCCTTCACCAGTTTCCCAAAGTTCATGTAATCTTCGTTTGTCCTCTAGCCTTTCTATTCTCTTCTTTTTCTATTTCTCTATTTTTCCTCTAACCCCTTTTAAATTTTGTCCCCCAAGGATAAAATAACCATATTGAGGGCATATTTACTATATCCAATTTTCTGGATCATTTCTAAATTTTGTTATATAACCACAGATATAGTTCATACACTTAAAGGTGGCAAATTAGTAGTTACCACTGTTTGTCATTTTTTAGGCTGTGTTTTATGCTATTGTTATTGCTGACTGTACTACTTTGGCCAAAGTGATATAACTGTTCTAATCAGTTATTCTTCCTGATATGCAAAGACTGAGATTGTCTAAGGGTCATAAACAATACTATAAGCCAGTACCAAAGAACCAGAGGCTAGACCACATAGGCAGCAACTTCTCATCCCTAATAAATTGAAGAGGTAGAATCTTGCAACAGACTCAAAACCCAGAAGTCAGCTACACCTGGAAGACGTTGCTGAGAAGTAATTTCCTAAAGGTTCTCATTACTAGAAATAAAACTATTTGCCATAAGCATTTTATAAGCTTCAATCCAGGAATTAAACCAAAAAAAGAAAATGAGAAGACCCTATGCCATTCACACTGGCTATGAATTTACTATATAGCTCCAGCTGGTCTCAAATTTGTGGTGATCTTCCGGCCTCAGCCCTCCAAATCCTGGGATTATAGGTGTATGCCACCACACCTGGCTTGTAGCTTTCTTCCAAGGATAGGAGCAGCAATTTTTATTCTAGACATTTTCAAGAAGAGTTAAAAATTAACTTAAAAATCTTTACTCAAAGATTTAGCTCATCTAAATGGCCAGGAATTTAGCTCATTGGTGCTAGTGGAAGGTCCTGAATTCCATTCCCAGTACCAAAAGCAACAACATCAACAAACTTAAACTTTTCTAAAAACATTTTTTAAGCGATGGGCTCTTCCTCTTTGGCCCAAGCCAGTTTAAACAGTCCTGCCTCAACTTCCTTCATAGATGGCATTACAGGTATTATGTGCACAAGGCTTACCCAAACTTTTCAGAAACACATTTTTATCTGCTCAAACCATTTTTAATGATTTTTTTTTTTTTTATTCTTTTGGTGCTGGGGATCTAACTCAGAGCCTTTTACGCACAACACAAATTCTCTACCACTGAGCTACATCCTCAACTCAAATGTTATAATATGATTAGTATTTATTCTAATTGAAATTATTAATAAATATTAAAATTCTGATAACCAACTATTTCACCAATTTATAGTTATCAGTAATAATGCAATTTATGTACCAGGAAAAAAGTAAAGCCTAACACAAAATAATCATATAAGTTTATAAAATTGATAAAAAGTGTAACCAGAAATGTTAATTTTTTTTTATATTCTAGGATCCTAATATGAAACACAAGTTCAAAACTTTCAAGGGCTGGGGATTTAGCTCAGTGGTTCCGGAGCCCACCTCACAGGAGTTAGATCCCCAGTACCACAAAAAAAAAAACAAAAAACTTTCAAGTAACCAATGTGAGTTACAAAAAATGTTTATGAAGCACTAGTTAAAGGAAGAAGAGTCAAATTTAAGAGGGAAAAGGGGAGGGGAGAAAAAGGGAAAAAAAAGAAAGGAAATGCTACACTAAAATAGCCAGTACAGTATATACAGTACCATCACATACATACCTTTTTATAATTGTGTATATACATACACATAAAAAAATTTAAGGGGGATGAAAACTTCCAGAAGGAGTGCCAAGGAGCTTATATCACTATCTTCTTTTGTTTCTACTCTCACAAAATGTAGTCTGATATGAACATGGACATGGGCAGCCAAGCACAATTCTTAGTAACACTGTAAAATCTGTGTGTGTACACATATGTGTGAGCAAACATATGTCCATGCATGTACAGGTGCCTGGACTCTATTATATATAGTTTATGATTTACTCCAAAGGTCAGGAAATTTTCTGCAAAGGACCAGATAGTGAATATTTTAGGATTTCTGGGTCATTACATCTCTACAAAAACTACTCAATTGTGCTATTATATGGAAAAAACAATGATAGATGGCTGATGGTTAACTTTATGTGTCAGCTTGGCAAGGCTACAGAACCCAGACACTAAATCAACACTAATATAGGTGTTGGTGTGATGGTATTTTATAGTTGTGGTTAACATTTACAATCTAGGGCAGGGAATTTAGCTCAGTGGTGCCACTGCCTGCCTCCTAAGCACAAGGTCCTGAGTTCGATCCCTAGTACCAAAAAACAAACAAACAAACACATTTACAAATCTGTTGACTGTAAATAAAGGAGCTTACTCTTAGTAAAGTGGATGGCCCTCATTCAGTCTTAGGAGCAAAAAACTGAAATTTATTTTTTATTAGGATGTTTATGGTATAAAATGAATACATTCATTAGAGAAGAAATTCAGCTGACTATAGCATCAACTTCTGTATTTCCAGCTTGCCAGCTGCTCTACAAATTTTGAACTTGCCAGCCCCTCCAACTGCATTAGACAACTCTTTAAAATAATCTCTTGATAAACAGATAATATACAGTACATGATTGATTCTGTTTTTCTGGAGAATCCTAATACACAGAAAATGCATGAACTAATGAGTACAACTGTGTTCCAATAAAAGGTGCTAGGCCAGATTTGAGCAGAGTGCCATAGTTTTCTAAATACTAGTTTTATCAATAATAAAAGATAACTGCTTTTATTAGTTACTTTGTTGCAGGCAGTATGAAAGGGATTTCACACATGGAATGGGAACTGTGTTCCATACAGTGGGAATTGTTCCCAGCCAAACCAGATATTCAGAAGCAACTAAGGAATGATCTTCCAAGTAAATGAGATCTAAAGGGAAGAGTTAGTGTGAGAGAGGTTTCTCAGAGAGGGTTTCCAAGTAGTATTCTTTATTGTGTATGTACGTGTTAAAGAATGAACGTAGGGGCTTCCTACTAAGCTATATTCCCACCCCAACTCTTATTTACTTATTTATACATAAGGTCTAATTAAGTTGTCTCAAACTTTTGATCCTCCTGCCTCAGCCTCCTGAGTAGCTGAGATTATAGACACGTCACTATACTCAGCCCATGCTGGCACTCCTTTTTGTATGTTTTTTATACATTTTTAAACTATTTCCTTTGAAGACTGAAAGTTTTGCTGCTAATTCAGCAGAAGCCAACCAACAGAATGTTTTGGATGTACATTCAGTAAACGAGGCACCTTATAAGAAAACTTGATGAGGAAGTACAAATTTATAAAAACATTAAATAAGGGGTTTATTATTTTTCCATGAAAAGAATTCCTTTCATCAAGGTATACAGCAAAGGACTGCTAGGTGATATATATTTTTAGAAGTAGGAGTCCTCAATCTACCCCTGGTATCTACTTATAAATTTAAATTGTCAAATTCATTGATGACACCACATTCCCTTCTCTGATTAATAAGGGTCCCATTTGAGAAGAAAGTGGCATTCCCTGTTTTCAATTTAGGGATCTCTGTCTCTTCAAGGGTATGACCTCCTCTGAAAAAAATAAAGAATGATATAAATAAAAATGATAGCTATACACGTCTGTAATCCCAGCACCTGGGAAGATGAAGCTGGAGCACTGTGATATTTATACAGAGTGACAAAAGTCATTCACATAAGATAAAAATTTAGCAAAGAAAGGAAGAGCCTCTAGATGAAAGATAACCATGGCATCTAGATAGTTTAGAATAGTTCTGATTTCAGACACTTGCCTGTCAAATCACTTCCATGACTTTCAATTCAGAAAATATGGTCACAATTTTACTTACTTGTATCCATAATTCCCAGCAGAATGCCTTTAACATAGGAAAATCTCAAGATTTGTTGATGATGATTACTTGGAAACTCAGAGTAAAGAGAGCACACTGAAACACACACACACACAACTAGTCTTAAAGAATAAGTACATTAATGTCAGTGGTCTTTACCTACTTACTAGTATCAATAAAAAACTAGAATCCAGAAGTTCTATTTAACATAGGCATTGTAATTGGTGCCACACTCACCTCTGATATCATCAGTGCTGGGAGGGAATAAAGCCATTATCGTTCATAATCTGTAACATCCTTGCCAAGTTTGGGTGTCCTGTAGACAAGTTCCTACTCCCAGGTCTGATTGCCATAGCTCAAGAAAGTGGTACCATCACAGTCATTCCTCTTGGGTAGAATAAATGTGAAAGGCTGTTTGGGGGACCTATGTAATATTAAGTCCCAGAAAGATAACATTAGTAGTGGTTTGAACTGGGAATGTAATAGCTAACAATTACTGAATGTTCATTATGTTCTAAGAATTCATGCATCACTTCATTCAATCTCTTCAACAACCTTATGGGGGCTTAGATAATTATTAATCCCAATTCACAGAAAGCCTTCCAGTGCCTACCAAATTAAAGAATTGTTCTTGCAGAGGACGGGGGTGGGGTGGGATGGGGGGTGGACACTGCTCAAAGTAAAGATAACGAGGAATTTGAACTCATACAGTGTGGTTCTGTGTGTGTGTGTGTGTGTGTGATCATGCATGCACTGGGGCTGGAAAAAGTATTTTTCTTTAAAGGGCAAATTAATTTCCTCAAAAATCTATCT
This sequence comes from Fukomys damarensis, assembly GCF_012274545.1. Lineage (NCBI taxonomy): Eukaryota > Metazoa > Chordata > Mammalia > Rodentia > Bathyergidae > Fukomys > Fukomys damarensis. The sequence continues at coordinate 34,338,035 of NW_022900938.1, read as the reverse complement.
GTTCGCTTTATCTTGTACTGAATACTTAATCTTCATTTCATATCCTAAGAGACTGGAATTTGTGTCAACTTTAAATAATCAGACTTTAAAGTTTTTAGATTTCCATTATTTTAAAATGTATCATAGAGAGGCAATTTGTTACACTCTAAGACAGTAAAATGGGGAGAATGAATGATGTCCATTCCCTCAGGATGAAATGACAAGTATATTTAAACATCATATTTCACTTATTGGAGTTATTTGGCGAAATCCACATAAATTGTAGCTTTCTCTCTTACTCTTTTATTAGTACTCACATGTTAATTTACAACATTTACAGTTGTTTTCAAAGTTTCGTCTTAATATTCACTTACCCATTTCCGTCACAATTTCCCTCCCTTTTCCTAAATAAGTGAATTTTTTTTTACTGCGGAATCTGTAGCTACACTATGTAAGGCTAACATCACGATTTTTAAAGCTATGATGGTAAAAGCGCCCCACCACCGACACCCAATTACCCCAGGGAATTACTGGGCAGGTCGAGCTCTACAGGGAAATGGCTTGATGTCAAATCACACGGGGAGGCCGGGAGAGGACACTGAGGAGGGGAGGTCAGAACAGGCTTGCTTTACTCGACTCAATAAACATTCACTGCGCCACTTGCCAAGCTCCGAGAGGGACCAAAAAGCAAAAGAGCGGGGCGGTTTTCTACACAGAGGGCCCCGCAGTTTTGCCCCAAGTGCGAGCGCCTGTGGTGACACTGGACGTCAGGAGCCCCTCGCGAACCTGGCGCGGACTGCCAACCAACCCGGGCCAGGCCTCCTGTGCTCGCTCCTGCTCCCAGCGCCCACACACGCGCCCGCCGCCAGCAAGGC